>NC_054377.1:5375000-5675000 GCF_017654675.1 Xenopus laevis
TATAATCTCTGCAAAACACTATGGGAATGTTTTGGGCATATATAACTAAAACTAGTCAAGAACAAGAATCAAAATAGTATAGTAGGGAATCAAGTTCCTGGAGCTAGGACAGAATACATGCAAATTGGTGAGGGCTCGGGGTCCTAAAATAGTTACAGTTCCTCTGCTTGCACTTGTATTTCCTAAAATTTAGGTTTTTAAGGGCTTTTAGGTTTTTCATCATAGGCATTTTGTATAGTTTGAGGGCAAATTGAAGCATAAAGTGAAAAGTTTCAGAATCCACCTACAGGAGTACAGAATCCTCCAATTATTAGTGCTCCTTGGTGCAGAAGTGAAACTATGGTCAGCACTTAAACCTTTTAGGTGGGATCACATAACAATCAAAAACAAACGTCGGTGTCAAAAATGGAAAAAACTAGACGCAGGCGTTGTTTCGCAAATTTTTCGCAGTTTCGCAAATTTCGCTAATTTTTCAGCGCAGCAAAACGCCGCAAATTCGCCCATCACTACCTGGGAGGACAATTTATTAATTGTCAAATAAGAGTGTTTTCAGAATTTAATCAGAAATTTGTACAGGAATTTCAATAAATAGGCTACCCATAGGAACCAATTGCGATTTTCTATTTACTGGTCTGATTTTGAAATCAAACATGTGATTGGATGCTATAGGTTAGTACACCTGAAAAGACTTTGCATAGTTAAAACTGGAGCTGGCAGAGTTTTCCTGCTCTTTGGAAGGGCAAGGCAACCTTAAGTCTTCTACTGTCAACAGAACCATTGTGACCTACTGTATAGTTCCAAATATCCTTAGCCAGTCATCAGCATGGTGTCTCCACCCATTTAAAGTCTCAGAAGTCAACTTGCAACCTCTGCCAAAAATCAAGGAGATTTTGTGAAAAATTTGAGAAAAATGTAAATATTGATTTTCATTTATTTTTTTGGCATCTTGGTAGATCTGAGCTTGGTGGTAAAACAACCCATCCATTTGAGATTAATTAATAGTGAATAAGAATAATGCTTTAAATTGGTAAAGACACTCAAGAAAGATCAGTGTAAAACCTTGAAGACAAAAATTAAAAAAAAATTAAAAAATGAAACAGCATCACTGATTATTCTCCAGACTCTTTGGGGGTTATTTATAAAAACCCTGAATTTATCTGGTCAGGCTTTTTGGGGCAAAACTTGAATTTTTAGTTTTTTTTATAAAAACTAAAATGTTGCGAGATATAAAATAAAAATCCTGAATCCAAAAATCCACCATCTCAAACTTGAGGTTGTGTATAAGTCAATGGCAGCTGTCCCTATCCTATTTGAAAATTTCTGTGGTCTGCGCTGGAATTAGCCTGAAAATCTGACCATTTTGGGATTTTCAGGCAAAAATCTGAAAAATTCAGCTTTTCGGTAAAAAGCCCCAAAAATCATACAATTAGGGTTTCGCTTGACTTTATCAGATTTTAATCAAACCAAGCTTTTTTAATAATAAATAAGGTAAAATCAGGTATGGAAGTTTGATCATAGTTTTAAATCATGAGATAATTTCGGATTTTAGTGAATAGCCCCCTTAGAATCATGTCATATTCTTGAATTCCCAATGTTGTTTATGTATTAAATATTTTTCTCATAAAAGAGGCTGATTTATGCTCCCCGCATTACAGATGCACTTATCCAAATGTAAGTTGAAACTGTACTAAAAATGTATTGAATTCAACTGGACTGGATACGACACATCATTGTAATGTTTATATTTGTAAAAATTCTCAGAAATAAAAATATTTAAAAAAAAATAAAAATGTGATTGTGTATAAAAATTTCGGATTCATCCCGAAAACTCAACTTGAAAAATAGCTTGAATTTTACAGCTCCCGTTGACTTGTTGCATATTTTCTTGCAATGGCGAAACATTTCTTAAGAGTCCCACCAAAATTCCGTTGTACTTTCAGAACAGATCTTGTTTATTCTGATAGATATTCAACCTTCTGAAGGAAAGAGAGTATTTGCAGACATGAGCGTTATGTATGCATCATGGGTAAATAAGAAACCATTTCATTGTTTTGATGTTCTTGCCCCTTTATTAAGCCTCCTTCCTGTTTCCGGCCACAGATGTGGTTCAAAGAATTTAATAAAAAAAATGAGGAGTTTGGTAGATATGGATTTTCTATAATATCCGGCCTGAAATGAACCTGAATATGAAACCTTTCAGTTTGTATTTTGGAGAAATTAATATTGCCAGTCAAAACAAACAGATTCTGAGACAGATATAGTGTGACATGTGTGTGACATATGAATGGGATATTCTTAATCAAATTCCTTCTTTCTTACAAAGGGGAAGAAAGCTTCTTTGAACATCCCCCATCTGATTGAACCATGATTTTTTAACATAACTAAAAATATAATAATTTTTTTCTTAAGCTTCCTGAAGCCTGGAATTATCGCAAAAACGTAGGATTATGTCCCAGCCCAGTCCATCTTCCATCTGCTACTTCTGGCCATTGATCAGTGTATGCTCTTTTTCTGCACAGAATGTCTAATTATTTCCCCTCCCCAGATCCTTTCTTCTCCTATAGCCCTTTTATAAGGTTCTCATCTCAGTCCATCAATAGCTGAAGGGCTACAGGTTACTGTGTATACTGAAAATTTTCTTGCTTGGTCTTCAGTTGCTCATGAGCAACCCCTCTCCAACCCCTTGGATGTTGCTCCCAATGGCCTCAAAGCAGAGGATTATATTTGAATTCCAGGCAAGTTTCAGTTTCATAAATACCGGGTGCATCAGGTGTACTACCAAACAGAACCTCAATGTACAGTGGGTTGACAATCCACATAGGGGCTACCAAATGGCCAATCGCAGCACTTATTTGGCACCCCAAGAACATTTCTTATGCTAGTGTTGCTCCCCAACTCCTTTTACTTCTGAATGTTTCTCACGAGTTCAAAAGTTTGGGGATCCCTGCTCCAGCACTTTTAGGGCCAGGGCCCATGGGGCTGATCTGAAGCAGACCCGCTCCATTCTCATATAACCCCTAATATTCCAAAGACCAAACGCTTTTATATAAAATTATTCTAGTTTGCATTTTTAGAAAGATGTCTTAAAGGGGACCCGTCACCCAGAAAAATGATTCCAAATCCTATTTTATCACATTAGTGAAGCAAAATGAACTTTAATTACACCATATAAATTATTTGAATCTTGTTTCCTTCCGACTGGGAACTCATAATTATAGCAAGCAGGGAGGAGAATCTTGTTTGTGCAACAGAATGGGGGACCTGATGTCCATCCCCATGTCCTGGCTACACAATTAAATGGTGAAGAGAACACGGGATATGGGGAGAGCAGTTACATCTAGGAAGTGCTGAATGGAAAGGGAAAGTAATTTCCTGTCCCACCCCAATGCCCTAAGGCATAGACAATATTTGATTGACAGCTGAAAACCCCAACTTTATCGGATTATCCAGTGCAGTTAAAAAACAAAAAACAACTTCATGGACATCTTCCATTGACTTCTACATGACCTCAACAGGTTTGATTTGGATTTTTAACAGCTTTGGGGTATGATAAATCTATAAAAATCCAAGTTTTTCTTTTTTCACAAAAAAATTGGAGTTTTCCCCCTAAAAAAAAGTTGTAATAATTGGTCCTCCAAAACAACCCGGAATATGGCCTGTGTGATATGCTTAAATGTCACACATATATTTAATAAACTCTGAATGCAAAAATCCCCAAAAAATAAATTCAGAGTTTTTAAAAATCATGAATTTTTCAGAATTTATTAAACCCTGAGGATGGAAAAGTCTGAATGAGAAAATCCGGCATCTCGGACCTGTTGAGTTTGCATATAAGTCAATGGGAGAAGTCCAAAGGATTTTTTGATGTGCGCTGGGTTTTGTGCAATACCCCGAAGTTTTCAGGCAAAAAAGCATAAGAAATTGGGTTTTTGGGTGAAAAATCTGAAACAATTGTGACAATTAGATTTTTTCCTGCAAAGCAAATTTTTGGGCAAATGTAATAATAAATAAGTGTAAAAAACCCAAGCGGATTTGATCGCAGTTTGTAACAGAAAATGTTGAGATAAAATTGACTTTGATAAATAACCCCCATAATTTCTTCATCAAGTCAAAATAAAATTGGTAGCCCTGGTTATGTGGAAGACAAGGGAAGAATCGATGATGGAAAAAAGGGCAGAGAAAGGAAACGGAAAGGAAAAGGGGAAAAAATAGATCTGCAAAGAAACCCAATGTTATTCATCTGAATTAGAAATTCTTTCTATAGATGCCTTGAATTTGCAGCTCTTCCAAAAAAGAAAGTACGATTACTCACCCGGCCGCTCTGCTGTTCATTAGTGCGCGAGTCAAAGTAGTCTTGGCTCATAAAAGAACTGGCGCAATGGAACTTTGTAGAGAAATTTATTAGCAAAGAGATTGCATGTACAGAATTTCTATCTGCAGTTTTCGTGAGCAGTGCCTCTCTCTGCCGACACATCAATACAAACCTCGTTTCTGCGAAGGAAAAGTCAGACATAAATAATGCCAAACATATATACAGATATCAGGCTTCTATTTATTTACGTCAGGCACCTTTAATGGAAACCCGCAATCCATCTGAATTATATTTGCTGATGTCTTTTAAGTAGACGGCTGCTTGCAGTTTCCATAACAATGTTTCACCAATTGATCTAAGAAAAAGCATTTTCCTCAACCTCCTATAACTCTCATGGCAACGCCGAATGAAGGGGGAGCCGGCAGAGTTTCATACACAGCCAAACCTGGGAGTTAGAGAACAGCTAATAAGCCTTGGACGTTCAACTGCAACTCCCAGGAGTGACTTATTTTCAGCTGGAGAGCCATGGCGCTTTAACTGGTAAAATGCTAGGATTTTCAGATCTTCCAATGGTTGCTCATCCCATAAATATATTCATATAGAAAATCTACTTTCTAGAAAAATTCCAAATTTTATAAAGCTATTCTTCATGTAGCCTGAATAAAGTTTAATAGGGAGGAAGGGGATAAACCTACATGCTTCATGTCCTACACTCCCATCATGAATACAGTGCTGCCAAGTGCAGGCAGTTCTTATTCAATAAGGACTTTGCAGACCACTGTGCTCAAAAATTCAATTCAAAATTCAAAAAGTGTGGAAGGCATTCCACTGATTTATGACACTTGGGGGGTTATTTACTAAACTCTGAATGCAAAAATCACAAAAAATGTGTGATTTTTTTTAATAAAATTGGACTTTTAAAAAATCACAATTTTTTGGGAATTTATTAAACCCCGTGGATGGAAAAGTCAGAATCTGAAAATCCGGCATCTCAGACCTGTCAAGGTTGCATACAAGTCAATGGGAGATGTCCCAATGTTTTTTTTTTAATGTGGGCTGGGTTTCGTGCAATACCCCGAAGTTTTCGGGTAAAAATTCAGAAAAAATTGTGAAAATCTTGAAAATCGGATGAAAAATCTGAAAAAAACATGATTTTTTTCCTGCAAAACAAATTTTCGGGAAAATGTAATAATAAATAAGCTGAGCGGATTTGATCTGAGTTTGTAGCAGAAAATATTGAGATAAATTTGGACTTTGATAAATAACCCCCTTTCTATTGTGTGCTTGATGTTATCTAAGGAGGCAAAGCAATCCGATTGCATTTTTAAAAAAAATCTTACGCTTAGGTCCATTTGAATAGGGCGGAATACATTAAAGTTGTATGGACGTCTTTATTACAGATGTGGGTGCAAATGCCTGAAGTGGCCACTTATTATTACAAATGTCCAAGGAATCAAAATAAAGACAAAAGAGATCATATCATGCCCTACACATAAGCCCATTGTAAAATGAATGTTCCATGGCCCTCAAATGTCTGGGGAAAAATTTAACCCAAAAAGTTCAAGTTAGGACTTTTACAGGCAACCACGCTTAAAAAAAGGGAAAGTCGCCAGCGTTTTTTCAACTTTAATGCATTTTCGGAAGACAGGATATGATGTAAGTGAGAGAAGATTGAGGAAGATCTAGCTTTATTTTAGCACTTTGCCTGGTCTGAGGTGGCAAAGTCAACTCTGGTGAAAGAGGTAACGTTCAGTAAAATCCGGACTTTAGTGAATTTGCGGAGCAACGACCATTCGCCTGAGTGAAAAGTCGCTTTTCGTTAGCGAATTGTCATCTGCTCCTCTTAGTGAATTGGAGATGCTCCTGCACATGGGATTTCTGGCACTGGCGTTAGCCAATTCGTTCTTTAGTAAATTTGCCCCATTGTCTGAATGACTGAAACACCAATGATTTTCTAACTTGGTATCCTTGTTATAAACCGAAGGGGACCCTGCTAAACCATAACCTTAAGGCTTGCAAAGACCCTTTATCTGGAAAGCCTGAAGTCCAAAGCATTCCAGATAAAAGATTCCATCCTGTACTAAATAATAGCTAAAAATTGTTTTCTGATATGATAAATCCCTTTTCCCAAAAAGTTCTTCTAGGACAGGGGGTTCAACATCTGTCCAACCTTTATTTTAAATATAACCACAAAAATCTAAGGTTTCTCCTGGGTTCTTAACCAACATAAATGTCTCTGTTTCCCAATGGCAAATGGTTCACTGAGTCTTTGTTTCCAAATTCCATGTTCCTCTCTCTCTCATCATTTAAACGATGAACCATCTCTGTAGAGCCCGGTGTAATATTTCAACTCTATATAAATAAAGGATAATAAATCAAGTTACGTTCAAAGAACATTTGCCAGCAAAAGATTTAATCCCATTCCCTCTGCCAGTAGAAATACCACTCCGATGCTTTTCTGTTTTGAAGAAATAATTTGTCCACTGAGGTCTCTGAAGTTTATCTAAGCGGCTGCTTGTACTATTGACTACAAAACACTTTTGATAGAAAGGGGTCATAGTCAGGTGGTTAAGAGGTTTGGATTATGGTTTTTTGTTTGTTGACCCTGATTCTTCTTTTCTGTAAGACTTGTGGTCATCATGGATTGAATTCTTCCTGCAGGAATCAGCTTAAAACAATTAATATGTTCCATTTCAACATCCCGGAGGATCATTTGTTTTTTTGGCTTCTTGTTTCCACTGTTGATGCAATAGAAGGGTCACGACATGCCATATGCTTTATCTTATTATCCACTTTACTGTTGGCTTTTAAGACAGTGAGGTCATGCGGTGACAACCAAGTTCTCACCTTGGGCGCTGGATAGATGTTCACATCATTTGAGCCAATAAATGTTCTTATAGCGGCATCCAATTTGCTGTGCTTGGTTTCTGCTTAGAAGGGGTCACGCTGGGACTTCAGAGGAGACCTTGGAATAGGGGAAATGTCTCATTATGTTATGCTAGCCTAACTTGTTATCTAGATAACAAATACAGTATAAACACATCAGTTGCCTGTATATGAAATGGAAAGTAGTAATGGCCATATCAACAGATACTAAATGTTTCTTTATATGGTGGGTGGGAATCATATACATAAAGTTAGTCCTAGGCCAGTAACCTCTTAATTATTTAGGGGCCGATTCACTAAGGGTCGAATATCGAGTGTTAATTAACCCTCGATATTCGACTAGGAATTAAAATCCTTCGACTTCGAATATCGAAGTCGAAAGATTTAGCGCAGATAGTTCGATCGAACGATAAAATCCTTAGAATCGAACGATTCGAAGGATTTTAATCAAACGATCGAAGGAATATCCTTAGATCAAAAAAAGTTAGCCAAGCCTATGAGGACCTTCCCCATAGGCTAACATTGACTTCGGTAGCTTTTAGATGGCGAACTAGGGGGTCGAAGTTTTTTTTAAAGAGACAGTACTTCGACTATTGAATGGTCGAATAGTCGAACTATTTTTAGTTTGAATCCTTCGATTCGAAGTCGTAGTCATAGTCAAAGGTCGAAGTAGCCCATTCGATGGTCGAAGTAGCCCAAAAAAAAGTTGAAATTCGAAGTTTTTTACCTTCGAATCCTTCACCCGAAGTTAGTGAATCGGCCCCTATAAGTTAAAGACCATAAAATCTACCTGCTGACTGGTTGCTATGGGTTATGTGACTGGTTACATAACCACTATGAAAAGTGAAGCCTTATTTACAAACATAGCAACAAGTGTGGTTGAGTTAAAATGGGTTGCCAATGTTGTATGTATTCACGTGTGGGTGTCATGACATTCATTAGGTACTTGCTAGTGATGGGTGAATAAATTTGGCAGGTGCAAATTTCCACCTTTCACCGTGGCTAACAAATTCGCGAAACTGCGGCAAAGGTTCGCCAGTGAAAAATCTGCCGCATAAAAAAAAATTTGGGCGCGTGTTGCGCATCAAAATTATTCAGATGCCCATTGACTTAAATGCATGTGGACAAAATAGCCATGCGTATAAAAATTGTTGCGGCGTCAAAAATTGATACATGTACAGTAAAAATAATTTTGACGCCTATTGACTTCAATGCGTTTTGCTAGTTTTTCGCCGTTTCATGAATTTTATGGCGAAAACCTGACAAATTTGCCTATCACTAGTACTTGCATCAAAACACACTCTGCACCCCTATATATTTATATATATAGATGTGCTAAGCATCAATGTGCCCACCCAGTCTGCTCCAATGAAAAGTGCCTATTGATGCCAGGGAACCGTGGAGCTACTACCACCATTAAACCCTTAGTGGAAGTACCAAGTATGTGAAAAATGCACCTTGCAAATCCCATTGTATTTGTAAATAAGGTGTGTGGTGTGTGTAAAGCCACAAACACAACCATGCACTATGCCCCTTTTTCCCCAATCTTGGATTTTTTTTCTAAAAACACAAATATCTGTTTACAAAAACTAGCTATGATATGCCCATGTGCAACCTAAATAAACGTCTCTCTAGTTATATTCCAGCCACTGAGACTGATGATTAATCCAGGTTATTGTTTTTGGCCCTAGATTTCAATCTATGGCATATTTGACAATCGGGTTTTGAGTCTTCAATAATAATAATAATAATAATAATAATAATATACACAAAGCATTAGCCAGGAAAATCATTCATCCCCTCAATGGCTTTTGTTTATTATAAAAGATTGCTTACAGATTATTGCAGGTGCAATGACATTTGTCAGACCTTGTGTCTCGCTCAGCTTTCTCGGTTCGGCATTTTGCTAGACGTACATTATATTTAATTTAAGATCTTTGAGGATAACCTTGGAAATATAAAGACTCAACAGCATCCAGACTAGAGATGAATCTGACATCAGCCAGTAGATAATGTAACTCTTTAGTAAGATTGCAATTTCATAAGCGCATCCCTCTCCAAAGCTAATTGGGATGTAGTGCAGGGTTGAAAGAGATTTGCTATTGCATGGAGTCATGGGATATAGAACTTAAACTAAAACCCTTGAATCTAGATAACAATGAGTCTCCAAATCAAAGTACTCAAACCTCAAACACACTTATAGGTTGTTCATCCGTTTGACTTCTCCAAAATGCAACCAAATAACAATAAAATTGTGATCAACATAAGTCAACATCTTTAGTCATTAATTGGTGTCTTCTTCATTTATGAACCTCCAATGGGATATTTTAAGACTTCTATCTATACTTGCTTGGAGTACAGCAATATAACCATGAACTATCTCCATGGAAAAGTGCTTCTTTTTCTAAACATAAGTACCTATTACACTAGTAATAGTATTTGGCTAAATAGATTAAAGGGGTTACCCAAGTGATTCCATACATTTTGAAGTCTACTTAAGACCTGTAGTTTCAGAACTAGGTACTAATAGTATAAGAAACTACTCGTGTGCATAATCATTAGCTCCTGACCCATTTCCTTCACTTCTTTGCACAAGTGTTAATTCTATAAGTTACCAGCGGCGAAACCACATTGGTGCTCTCTGGCAGAAGACGAATGTCACAGTGGGGCTCATTTATTCAAATCTGCTTCCAACATAACGACTTAGCTCACACACATTAATTAATTAACCTGATAATCAGTGCTAATATCTTCAGCATGTCAGAACATGAGGGCTCAATACCGATGTCACCGAGGGCAATGGGAACAAGTGTTGCGTGCACTTATTTTGTCGGGAGGATGGCGTGCGCTGCAGGAACAAATCTGCTTCCCACCTGCTTTCGGCCAAATCCGCCACCTGTTCCAAAAGATGCCATTCTTTATCTATGGCTTCAAGGTTTATATTGTATGTCTATTTGACAACTTTTCCACTCTTTAATAATGAAATCCAAATTGTTTGCAGGAATTAGATAGATACAAATAGACTTAAACTACATTTCCTGACACCATTTTGAATTCTGACTTCTTTCACTCTCTATTTTTATTCATAGCACCCTTGGTTTTGACTTAGAGCCAACTCAGTGTTCATAAACAAGTTCTACCTTGGCAAAGGTAATGGCTGAAACAACAACCCGCATGGGCTTTAAAAATGACCCCTACAACATTGACCAGCTGGTTTTATTATTTTATTTCTTATGTAGTACCTAAGATAGTTCTGAGTGTTTATTGAGTTCATTTCTGTTTTCTCTTAAATTCCTTTATTCAAATTTAATGATGGGTTACCTGGTAGGGTCTATGCTAAGAAGAATGGTCAATCATCAGAAGCCTTATGCCTTTTGATTGAACTCATCCTTCATCCTTATAGAGAGTTACATAAACCCTTCATCTCTATCAGCTTGACTCTCTGTTCCATTAACTTCTCATTGTTTATATGGTAATGCCGTAATTATGAACAAAGAGGTCATTCGTGGTGGCACTTCCTTCCAAGCTTATTACAAACCACTCCAAGGTTTGTATGTAGATCAGCGCCTATGACAACAGAGAAAAAAAAAACCAAGAAACGAAATATAGTGCAATATGTTTCAATGTTACACCAACAGCACCAACAACTTCTCCTTGTTTATATGGTAATGACATGTGGTCCTTCTTGGTGGTACTGCCTTCCAAGCTTATTACAAACCAGCCAATGAGGAAGACTTGGTGCCTCAGATGTTGTCTTCCCTATCAAGCAAAGGGAAGGGCACTGGCACTCTTTTCTACACCTGTGGGTTTAATTTATGATTAGATACTGTAGATAAAATAATGGATCATAAAAGAAAATGATATGCTTTCCCAACAGTGAATCAAGACTTTACTCTAGATAGTTTGGAAATTGCCTTCAATTTTGTGTTGGTGAAATTTTTGGTACATTATTCCTGCCTTTGGAATTCATTAATTTGGAGAAGTATAAAATCTGATAACAAAATCTCAGAGGAAGTGGAAAGATTATTAATGACACAGGAATATCCAATACCCTAACTGGCTTAGGTCTCTGAATTAAGTGTGCCTCTGTAGTCATGTACAGATGAAGCCACTTGGATTTGTGAGATAAATGCGTCATGACTCAGGGTTAATTGAAGAAACTGCGTTATCTAAAGTCATCTTAACTCATTTAATGCATTTAACCTTTCCATTAGCATACCAAAGCACCATTGTGAACAATGGTGAATGCTTTAATTAGATGGGATGTTGTGACGCAGTTTTCTGTGTTAAATGAGATAAATGGGATATCTGTGTTTAGTTATTCTGTGTCAAACAGACAAACCAAAGTGGCTGCATCTGTATATAAGGGCTAGAGCAAGAGATAATGGGCTAGTTTCAATTTGAGAAGAAAATCTTTCCCCTAATCCAGGTCCGGATTTTCCTGTTGAATTCAATTGGGTTTTTTTAAGTGATAAAGTGCCAGATGGGGTTTTCTCATGAAAGTAAGAAAAAATTAAAAATGATCATTTACATGAAGCAGAATAAATGCAGGGGCTTGCCAGGCTACTTGCCATCAGTTACCACTACATAAGTTCATTGTGAGTCTTGCCATCTTAAACCAGAGTTGGCACTACATCCATATATACTTGAAGATCATGGCTTTTGTACGAGATTAAAATCTTTTAAATCTTGTTTTGAAAGAATCAGGAAAATCAATGACATGGTGCAGAAATGTAATATAGAAAATCAAAAATAGAAAACCATGGTTTATGCACACATATTATAAAGAAAAGTCTAAAATCAGGAATTATTTTATTCTGCACTTATTAGACAGAAGATTTGAATTGAGTTGTTTGGACCCAAACTTGATGGCCGACACTAGTCAGTTTGGTTACAAATTGGACATTACAGTATCTTGTACTTGATCCCAACTAAGATATAATTCATCCTTATTGGAGGCAAAACCAGCCTATTGGGTTTATTTAGGGGCAGATTTATCAAGGGTCGAATTTCGAAGTGTAAAATACTTCGAAATTCGACCATCGAATTGAATCCTATGAAATTCGAATTCGTAGGATTTTTAGCATTGTACGATCGTACTTCGAATCATACAATTCGAACGATTTTATCGTACGATCGTACGATTTTCCTTCGAATATACAAAAATTGCTCTGGAAGGTCCCCATAGGCTAACATAGCACTTCGGCAGGTTTAAGTTGGCGAAGTATTGAAGTTTTTTTAAAGAGACAGTACTTCGATTATCGAATGGTCGGATAGTAGAACGATTTTTACTTCGAATCGAAGTCGAAGTAAATTCGAAGTCGTAGTATCCTATTCGGTATAAAAAATTACTTCAGGATTCAAACTTTTTGTGCTTCGAAAATTCACTCGAACCTTAGTAAATCTGCCCGTTAATGTTTACATGATTTTCTAGGAAACTTAAGGTATGAAGACCCAAATTACAGAAAGATTTGTTATCTGGAAAACCCCAGGTCCTGAGCATTCTGGATCACAGATCCCATACCTGTATCGACATAACA
This sequence comes from Xenopus laevis, assembly GCF_017654675.1. Classification (NCBI taxonomy): domain Eukaryota; kingdom Metazoa; phylum Chordata; class Amphibia; order Anura; family Pipidae; genus Xenopus; species Xenopus laevis. Next base: position 5,387,739 of record NC_054377.1, read on the forward strand.
GCAAAACCCTTATTCTGATTTAATCCCTCCCCATGTACATTAAGTGAGGCTGTGTCACAGCCATCTAGTTATAGATCAAAGCAACTTAATGCTGCAGTCTATGTAGTTTACAGAACATGGCCTGATGCAGAATAAGTGACTACAGTAATTGCCTACTGATTCAGCAATTCCTGGAGAACCTCCTCAGTACTTACCATTGGGTTAATTGGTTAGCATCCACCACCCCATAATCATGTTATCTTTTATTTATAAACTTCTGGGAAATTCTGTAATGCTGGACAATTAGAGACCAAGAAATACAAAAGCAAAAGACTCTACAGAGGCAGCAACTTTCTAAAGTTACTTTTCGCACATTAACTTCATTTCATCTTTCCTCTAATGATCTGTCTTCTGAGATTGCTTTTAATAAAGATTCTAATAAAGAGGATAATGATTAGACCTGTAGCAAGCAAACTTTTATTTTTTATTGGAGCACAAAGAGCTACAGTTTCAGGCACAACCCTTGCGGCAAGGTGTAAAGTGCAAGAAATTGGATCAATGTCCCAATATTTTTTGGTACTTTGTACTGTGCCTCCAGCTTTTTAAATGACCCTTTATGTTGTGAATGGTTTAGGCTGATGGTGGGCTGAACTTTTATACCTTTAGGGTCAGATTTATTAAGGTTCGAATGGTACTGTAAATTCGATTTTGAATTTTTGAGTTGAATTTTTGGTCAAAACTCAAAAATTCGATTTGGGAAAAATCCAAACTCAAATTTGAACTTGAATTTGAATTCAAGATTTAAAATACCTCGACCATGGAAGTAACTCGATTTCGATAGGTCACCACCTAGAACCATGCCAAGGTCATGGCAGAGGTCTGTTGACGTCTGAAATTCAAACAAAAATTTGAATCGAATTCAAATGGAAGGCTATCAACATCTTCAAATGGGTCACATTTGAAGATGTTGATAGCCTTCCATTTGAATTCGATTCAAATTTTTGTTTGAATTTCAGACGTTGGAGTTTTTTCTTAAATAAGATACCATATGAGTTTCAAGGTCATTAGAGGTAAAAAAAACCCCTCTATCACTCAACCTTTGATAAATAACCCCTTTAGTGTTCTATCATTAGCATCCAGGGTCATATGTAGTTATTGGCACCTTAGAAGTGGGAAATACACTTTGGGAAGAGTAATTTAGAGGAGTTAGGTTTGCTTAGATCTTTTCAAATTGTCCACTGCTAACATTTACTGATCAGCTCATAAAACAAACATCTGATTGGTTGCTTTGAGTTATTAGACTAAATAAATGGAGAAAGTGTTGAAGTACTCACCAAGTAGAAAATGTGGTTCGGGTGCACCTGTCCCAAACCTTCAGCTAATGGATTGGCAAATGGTAGGCAATATCAGAATGATCAAATGGGCCATGAGTTATTAGAACCATTCATCTTTTCAGCTTTTATTGCATTATCCCCAATGCATGCTTTTGTATATAAGGCCCTATAAGTCTTTATCCACTCCAGTGACTCAGTAATATTTTAACAGGAGTATTAAATCATAACAACTTAACAAGGGGTTATTATCTCATTCAGGATAGAGTGTAAATGGAAAATTAATCAACAGAAAAATGAAGATGAGGCATGAAGCAAGGAGACACGGAATGCATTGCAATCATTTTGCTTGGCCTTGATGTAATTGGTGTGGCATTAATGATTCTTTGGGCAGCAGGAGTTTTCCAGAGGTGAACCTGGTCCTCTTTAATTTGTTCCACGAAGAGCAAAAGTCTTTTAACCTTGTGCTCTTTTGCGGGGAAGCAGAAGGGCAAGAAGGGCACACGTGAACCTGTTGTCCTTATGCCGGAATTATTGATCTGCATTGGTTAATAATTCATAATCAGTAGATACTCATTAAATGGCGGTAATGACCCGTGGCTGATTTGATGTCTGCTAATGACCTGTTGTGAGATCTCAGCTAATCCAGTTGGTCATTAGCTTGAAGGTCATTTTCTTAATTGGTGATTATTGCTTTGATTATTTTTCTTTTTCCATTACAGAAGATAAATTCCAAATATATTCAGTTCTCACAAACCCTTTACTGTACAACCATTATTAAGCCAGCCATTGAAATATAGCTGAAAGTGGCAGAGGACTGATCTTATACAGACTCATTATATTTTCATATTTTTAAAGGGAAAGTCTACTGGGTCTACTGGTTTTATAAACAATTAAAAGTTTCACTCTGTATCTTTTTATCTGGAGAAAGCTTCTTTTGAAGTTCTATAAGTAATAGGCAAATATATATTCAGTGCAAGCTCTATTTACTGGGCTCGTTCTGAACACATGAATATTCTAGCCCTTTGGCTCAGCCCAGAACAGGTACAAAAGATGCAGATTTAAGTCACAACTAACCAATCATCCAACAGGAATTAGTACATAATGTAGATAACCCAGTTTCCTTAACCCTGGACTTTTGTTCCCAATATATGGGGCTAGCCCCCCTTGGGGGTTTAAAGCAGTGGAAAGGGTGACTCAACCTGAAGGCAAATTATGGAGAGAATTTGTGAGTATGGACATTTTGTCTCCTAGATACACCTGAAAGCCCAGTGTGAAGATCAGTCAGGGTTAGATCTGCAGTGAATATGTAGATATTCTTGAGAGTGAAGAAGGGTCTTGATCAAAAGTTGGACCTTCAAGGGGGGCTGAACAGTACTCATTTCTTGAGTGAAGAGGGACATTGGCCAAAGGTTGGACCTTCAAGTATGTTTCTGATAACCATTGGTATAAATTGTTGAGATTATCTAAGAAAGAAAAAATTTAGTATTCAGAGAAATTATGGTTTCCCATACTTGTATTCCCTATCATTCCATTGAACACCAAGACAAATGTTGGCTTCTCCCTAAACATCTAAAGGGTTACATGTATCGTGTTTTCTTTCTTCCTCTTGAGAGGTCTTTGGCTATTTTAAGAAAAAAGGAAATCCGACATCAAACATGTAACCTGTTCTCCGCTTCCCTTATTAGATTTTCTGTAATGCAGATGATCATCGGAGCATTAGGAAATTAAAGACAAATTGAATTAAGGGTAGCAGATGGAACAACTAACTTCAGAAATGCTGACAGTTAAGAGCCTTTTAAGCATTAATTGTGCCTGTCTCTGTTTTATGAATGTCACCTGGGGGGATAACAAGATGGCAGCAAGGCTTAGGAAGTTCTCTGTAATATTTCATTGCTGACGGAAACAGGCTCTTCTGCCAAAAAAGAATCAGAAACAGCCCAAAGCTATGGTTGAGTGCGTTGCAAAGCAATTAAAAATGAAATTGCAGCAAGCGCTACATACATGTGCTTAGGGAGAAGTGATTGAAAGCAAAGGTACAAACATACATATTATTAAGATGTTTTCTATTCAACAGAAACATGCTGGTCTACCTAGTATTGCATATAGTCGTAGACTTGAAGGAGAATCAAAGCCTCACATAACAGTAAGAATGTTTGGATAGCCCGCCCTCCCAATAATCAACCTCTTTGCCACCCTAAATCCACCTGCACTGCATCCATCTCGTTCCAGTGAATCTTCTCAACTGCACTTTGCTTCAATTGTCCATTTTCCATTTCTCCTTTCATTTTGGAGGAATAATTCAGTGGTGAGACAGGACGTTCTTCAACTCTGCTGTGTTTCTCTACTTTCTTTCATCGGAAAGAAACTGGAAGGTAAACCGGCCCGGGTTTGGGTGGGTGTAGTTTGGTGCAGAATGGGAGGGCTGTCCAGAAATACTACCTGTTATCTGAGGCTTTTGTTCTCCTTTAAGGCTAAGACTATATGGAAGACTAGGTTCAAATTGTACCTTTCTGATATAGTTAGTTCGGGTAGGAAGCAATTTTCCTCATTATAGATTCTGGGGTGAACAGACCTGAAATATTTCTGCTGATTTTGTCTTACTATGCTTTGTTGCAATATCAATAAAGTATCAGAGATGGACATGGTGTCCCTAAATTTTTGGTTGTCAAGAATAATGATTCACCAGCCAAGCACTGGCCACCTAATTCCCACTGGAGCTTCATTTGCTACAGAGCAAAATCTTTTACTTAGATCTCACAATGTCCTTCAGAATCCCTTAATTTCATCAATATGCATATACAGTATATTCAAATATGAGATGCCATTTGATATGAATTGTGAACATTGTGGAAAAAAGGGGCAAATTATTCACATTTAAGTTTTCTAAACTTGAATTTTCAAGTTTATCAAAATCTAAAAATGATTATGAAAAAGTTCTAAAACTAAACTAAAATGATACATAGGTCTATGGGAGGTGTAGAAATTTTATTTTGCTATTTTCCTTGCAATTGAGTTTTGTCCCTAGACTTAACTAGATTGAAATTTTTCCACTTGAAGTTTTCTCTGAAATATGCTAAGGATTTAAGAAAAACAAATCTAGTTAAATGGCATTTTTATTTTCCATGATTGAATTTTGAAAAAAAACAACCTAGAGGCCCTTTAATTAAAGAACGAGTTTTAGAGGTTTTAGAGCTTTTTGAAACCACTATTAAACTAATTTCTCTAAAACCATGAATGACATGAACATTATTAAAAGAACTGATTATAAAAAGTACTATAGGGAAAAATGCTGAACGAGGTGCTAAATGTTCTTCATGATTGTTACACCAAGGGGGTTATTTATCAAAATCGGAATTTTTCAGTCAGACCAAACTAGAATCCACGATTTGACCTTATTTATTATTTAAAAAGCTTGATTTAATCAGATCGGGAAAAAACTTGATGAAATGAAGTGAATTTTTTTCTGATTTTTTTGCTAAATTTTTCCTGAAAAGCCATAATTTTTCAGATTTTTTTTGTATTTTTGGAATAATTCTAGTGCAGACCACAGAAAACTTTCAAATAGGATAGGGACCTCTCCCATTGACTTATATACAACATTGGCAGGTCTAAGATGGGGGGTTTTTGGATTCTGGCTTTTTGCAGCCTCATGGTATATGAATCTTGAAAAATTTGCGTTTTCTTTTCCTCGAAAATTTTGGATTTTATATTACACAAAAACTAAAATTTTTAGAGTTTTTAGCATTTGGACTTCAATAAATACCCCTTTAATAAATCTCACATTTTTAAAGTTTTTAGAGAAAAATAAGATTATTGAAAAAGTGAAAAAAAACATCCATTCAGCCATTATGAGAATTCCCAATAGCACAACACAACTCTATTGTATTTATGATATGATATATAATACAACTAGAGGAAGAGGATGATGGGGTGGTACAAACATGGTATGTTCTATCCCAAGCCTGCTTAGTTCTCTGGCCAACTCTTTAGTAATTTAAACATGTCTGCTCTATTCATTTCCAAAGTAAAACCATTTTGCTCCAATAGCATTAAAGTGATTTTTCACGTTGCACGTACCCTCTCCATGTTTCCTTCATTACGGAGACACAACCCTCGGAATTCTGTGCTCATTAGAGCCACAGCACGAGGAACTGGGGAGCACGTGTTGGCTGCCTCCTCTAGTGAACAAACAACATATTTCATATTGGAAATATCAAATTATTGCAGGGAAACATATTTTATTTAAAAGGACACAGGAGTTACACTACTTTCCAGAGCTTGATAAATGGAGGCACCAATGTGATGTACAGTTGTTCCTTAATATGTATTAAGTACAGAGAATGTAACCATTAAAATAACAGATGACTACACAGGTTAATGTATTCCAGCTTTACTGCTTCTTCTGTATTTATGTATATTAATATGTGGTTTAATGTAGACTGGGAAATTTTAAAAGCTAAAAAAAAAAAAAAAAAACCTAATGATAAATGGCCACAGTGCATTATTTATGCAAAACCAGTATTCCACGCTTTCTGTATAAATAAAGATGAAAGGAAATCTCGGCAAACGGGAACTGCGGTGCATATGAAAAACCAGATTTTTTATTTTTTTTGTTAATGTCTCAGCTTCGGGAATAAATGCAAAAAGGAAAGACACGTTGTATTGGCTGCACTTTGTGCATGACAAGAGTTTAGCCAAAGGTACGATGTATTTGCCTATAAATATAGTAAATGTGTTGGAATCAAATCTTCAAAGGGAAGTACAATGGAAATCAGAGGGGCAGTAAGCTCTTAAACAGTGAGACTCTAGTCTAGAGAATATTATAAAGCAAATTTAAAAATGTAAAACAAATGAACAGAAACTAAGGTCTTCTTGTTAGAAAAACAAAGAAACTCAAAGCCCAATACAAAATTATAGGTCAGTCTTCCCAAAAGGAGATTGAGGCTATACCCAAATACCCCTACAATTTAGCTGCAAGCCATTCATCGAAAAATGTCATATGGATGTAAAACATCCAGGATTTGGTTTGGAATGTAATGAATATCAACACATGTGGGGACTCTAGGGCTGCTTTCTCCTTCAAGCTGTCAATAGCTCCAGTCTCCAGTGTTTCGCTTAGTCAACTGTTGTGCTTGCAATATTAGATATTTTTCAAACTATTACTGTATAACAGTTACCCTGATGTTTCTATATACAGTATCTGTAACCTTGTTATGAGTTAAGGAGGTCCAGTCTGAAGGCCAGTTAGGGGGAGATTTGGGGTGAGTGTTTATTTGTACCCTGGGTACCCCTGGAACTATAGCAGGGTGACACCCCAATGTTTCTATATATCTGTAACCTTGTTATGAGCTAAGGGGACCCAGTCTGAAGGTCAGTTAGGGGGAGATTTGGGGTGAGTGTTTATTTGTACCCTGGGTACCCCTGGAACTATGGCAGGGTGACACCCCAATGTTTCTATATATCTGTAACCTTGTTATGAGCTAAGGGGGGCCAGTCTGAAGGTCAGTTAGGGGGAGATTTGGGGTGTGTGCTTATTTGTACCCTGGGTACCCCTGGAACTATAGCAGGATGACACCCCAATGTTTCTATATATCTGTTACCTTGTTATGAGCTAAGGGGGCCCAGCCTGAAGGCCAGTTAGGGGGATATTTGGGGTGAGTGCTTATTTGTACCCTGGGTACCCCTGGAACTATAGCAGGGTGACACCCCAATGTTTCTATATATCTGTAACCTTGTTATGAGCTAAGGGGGCCCAGTCTGAAGGCCAGTTAGGGGGAGATTTGGGGTGAGTGCTTATTTGTACCCTGGGTACCCCTGGAACTATAGCAGGGTGACTGTTACCCCAACTGGAGCAGTGGCAGGAACTGTGGATAGTGTTGCTTTGTTTTATCATTGTGGGTAATTCAATTCCTGTTTTTGCATTTTGAATTAATAACATCATTAATACAAGGAATTGGAGACTCAAACTGGTGCACTGGTGGTTTCTGTTTTTGTAATTATATTTTGGTACTACAGTTGATTCAGAAAAAAGTCAAAGAAAAAAAAAACATTTGTAATTTATTTATGGGAGGGCAAATTATATCCTCCAAGAGGGCAATTAGACCAGTGCTTTGATCAACTTTGACCAGTTCTTGGATGAAATTTGAGTTGCACAGGTTCTCAAGACTTTTGATGGCCACTTCTACTGCTGAAATGAATATGATGGAGGCCGTTGGCTCTGCTGTTGTACTATTGGATATCTGTGGGTTCCCCAACATTGTGCTTGCCATTTGTATTATTGGGACACTAAAGAAGTCAAAAGAAGTCAGGCTGGGTATGCTTTAAAAGTACTTATTGTAGGTATCTAAGGACACTAAACCAAGGCATTTGGGTAAGACAGAAAATATAATAAATTGCAGTTTGAAATGCAGTTTGTGTCTCCTAAATGAAATATGAACAATCTGAGACCAATCCCCATAAACTCCGATACATATGCTATGTTATGTTCTCTATGCTATGTTCTCTATAACACAAACTCTCCCTGCCTTTCAGCAAAGGAATTAGCATGCTCCCTGCCGAGCAATGCAAAACGCTCCTGTCTTGATTGCTTTAAAAAAAATGCAGGTACGGTGATACGTCGCCCATTTATTGCCATGCATAAGCATCTTTAATGTCCATCAAATAAAATTCTTCTTCACAACATAGAAGGCATTCCAAATTACCTTGCCACAGAAAGTTATAAAATTGAAATCAACTCATTTGGAGAAGTGCTGTCAGAGGACAAGGTTATTTGGTATTCAAGGGGGCTTACTAAACAGCCATTATTTTTTTTAACTTTGCTTTTGCCTTTCCCAGTTTACTACAATTTTTGTTAACGTCACACTTACATCTTTACAAGAATGCACTGGTACAACTAAAGCTGTATGACTCTTACTATCTCTTTGTAAACCAACTACCTGTCTTCTTTTCTTGGTATATCTATCTATATACCAGTACTTACAGAAATTAGAGGGTTAATATAACAAATATTTTCCCATCAGGTCTTGTAACCCATAGCAACCAATGAGCAGTTAACATTTACTGGTGGAACTGTATGAGAACAAAGATCTATCTGATTATTCCTGGTAGCTTCCTAGACCTGCAGACCTTTTTTTTGACCAGTTTGACTTTTCTTGTCTTTTTTTGCTAGCCAATATGTTGGACCAATGATACATTGATCACCTTCAGATATTGGCTTGGCCAGGAGAAAAATATGTAAGTTTCTGTATACATTCTGAGGTCCACTGCACTACAAGGAGATACCATGTGCTTCATAGTCTTATGAAGAAGCACAAGCTTCTCCTTCTAGAGGACAGTTTGCCTTCTTAAGCGGGTGCTCACGCTTCTTCTGAAGACCTTAATTTAGATAATTGCACGTACAGTGGAAGCCAAAAACATATAACCAGTGTAGATAATTATAAGGTACCGAGCCCAAAGCCAATGGAACACATTGGGTTGGGTCCCAGGCTGAAATTCCAGGTGTATTTGTTCACTAAGTTTGCAGAATGAAATATTACAGTCCATAATGGAGATATTTCAGAAGCAGTGATCAAGCCTGTGCAGCATTTGGCAGGGAATAAAAACGAACCGGCGCTGCAGAATACTCAATGACTTCAGCCGGGGACAGAAACTCACAAACAATAAAAGTGTCATCAATTTTACTTCTATTACATTCCTTTTAGATGTGGCTGCTTTTGAGCATGTAACACACATTTTTAAAGTGGAACGGAGGGAGGGGGACAATTGCCTTGCCAGCTAATCTATGTACAGGCAGGTGTTTCGCACTTACTGGAAAGAATCGGCAGGGATGCTAGCTGAGGGCTTTATATATATATACCAGGTGCTCAAGGTCATAGAGAAATGCTGCATTAGTGAGGGGATAAATGGTTTAAGGGTACATGGAGCTGATTGGTTCAATCGAGATAAAGGACTAGATTAATAAAAAAATTAAACTGGATAGTAGTGATGGGCGAATTTATTCGCCAGGCGCGAATTCACGGCGAATTTGCGTGATTCGCCGCCAGCGAATAAATTCACGAAACGCCCGTGAAAATTCGCCGTCATCAAAAAAAAAATTCTGCGCGAAATTCGCAAATTTTTCAGGCGCAGCGAAACGGCGCAAATTCGCATATCACTACTGGATAGTAAACCTTTCCAAAAAAGTCATGAATCCATATTCCATATATTCTGTTTCCCATATTCCACAGACCAACTATTATTCTTTCTTCTTCGTTATAGTTACCAAATTACCCAGCATTTCATCTACCTTGCCTAATTTTAGCCGGCTGAAAAACTGTAGGGGTACTAAGCAAATACAAAGTTGCGGAGGGGCGAAAAATGGGCGTATTGAGGCCATTCGTTAAAGATACTTGCATTTCCCTATCATTGTACATGACAATGGTGCCCCTGTCAATGCTAGTGATGGGCGAATAAATTTGCCAGGCGTGCATTTCCACGTTTCGCCACTGGGGAATACATTTGCGTAACTGCAGAGAAAATTCGCCATCGAAAAATCCACTGCATCAAGAAAACGTCAAGCGTCAAAATTATTTGGACGCCCATTGATTCTAATGCATTTGGATAAAATAGGATGTGTCTAAAAATTGTCTCGGGAGTTGAAATTTACACACTTCAAAATGATTTTGACGCCCATTGACTTCAATAAGTTTCGCACATTTTTCGCCGTTTCACAAATTTCATGGGAAATTCGCAATTATTTTGGCAAAGCAAAGCAGGACAAATTCGTCAATCACTAGTCAATGCAGCTGTTGATGCATCTGAAGCAGAAGATGAAGTGCACTGGAGCCAAAAGATCTGTTTTGTGCTACACTGTGGAAATAAGGGCCTGAAAGCATTCGATACACTTCTTTTTGGATTTATGGAATTTTGTTTTGAGCAAATAAAGATCCTGAGATGCAACATGCACCGAAAAGGTGTGTGTGTTGTTGTTGTTGTTTGCGTATGTAGTGATGGCTTTTAGCTGCTAAAAGCATTGGGTTTGATTCCTTCTTTCCCATTTTGATAACAGACAGAGTCGTGCCCTAAAGCTTTCCATTGAGACATCAGCGGGGGACATAAAAAGAACTATTACAATACGAGTGAGAGCCATGGCTTTCAAAGACCTGCTTTTCAGTCTACAAAGTGCTCCTACCCTCTAGAAGTCAGGTCCAAAGGTACAAAAGTATAATATTAATCTTCAGACTAAATTGTTCAGTTCCTCTCCGTCTGGACATTTCAGCCGCCTTCAGCGAAATGCCGGAGAGATCACAGAAGGATTATTAAGGTAGGAATGGCAGCAAGTGTGTAAATAAGACAAAACAAAAGCTGCTCTGTGAAATTTATTGGAAACTGACAATTATTAGGATTAAGAGTAAAAAAAAACTACTTAAGTCCAGTGAGTATTTCCATTTAATGACACACAATAGCAACGTTCTTCTCTGTGTGTAAATGTTAAGTCACTTATGTAAAGTTCTCATTGTTACCAATACCAGTATAACACATAAGCACATAAAGCACAAGAAAACAGGGTATATTATTTTTTGGTTGGGTTGGGAAATGGTTCTCAAGCAGAGGGACTAACTGTCAAGGCTTATGTAGGGGGTACTGTGGAGGCTGAGGAGGAAGGTGAGTCCTTTAAGCAAGAGCTGGCTGAACCCACAGGACAAGGGCAGGAACAGGGTGACAAGTCAGACTGGAACAAGTGCAGAGCGGAACAAGATGGAGAGGGTAAAGAGTCAAGACAGGAACAGACTGGATGGAACAGGAGTGGAACAGATGGTGCGGGCGTGGATCCGGAACAGAGTCAAAGGATAGTACAGGACGGTGTGGGCATAGATCGGATCAAACTGGGGATGGAGTGCAGAAGGAGACTGGAACAGAAGGAGACTGGAGAGGGAGATGACTGGAGAGCGAGAGGACTGGATAGTGAGAGGACTGGAGAGCGAGGACTGGCTATAAGACAGGTTAGGTAAAAGGCAGAACAGGAAGCAGGAATCAGGAACAGGCAAAGCAGGGTCAGGTCAAGGTCAAGACAAGGAAAGGTACTAGGTAGGGTAAGCAAGGCAAGACAAGGCAAGGAAAGACAAGGCAGATCAGAGCAAGGTAGAATCAAGGGCAAAGGGCTAGAGCAGGAACCCTTAGCTAGGGATGATACCACACTGCTAGTTTGGGAACCAATGCTCAGGCAAGGAGTGTTTGGAGGGCTGGCCTTAAATAGGGCAGAGTCAGCCCTGATTGGCTGACTGCAAACCAATCAGACGGCTGCTGGGCTAACATACAGGCCTCATTGTTTCAGGCTATCATCTCATACTCCTAGGTAATGGAGACTAGGGAGACAGGTTCCTCAATCAAATCTTTGAGGCGTATTGCTATTTGTGTTGTATTGTCCAGAAATGGACATTTTGATTTGTTTCCACAGCCACAATTTAGACATGCCTGTGTGTAATGAAGCATTCTTCAAAAGGCATAAGACCTGTAAGTATAGGGCACTCCAATGGAAAAAAAATAAGGTCTTCTGTTAAACTTAAGGGCAGATAAAGCCTCCATAAAACAATCCTACTGTGTTGCTTAGTTTGTTAAAGCAGATGGCCTAATTAATGATGCAAGAGAATTTACCAAAAATCATCTTTTTACATATGAATATTATTGTATTATTTTGGCTTCATGATATAACAGTGCAATCAAACATCAGAATGGAGGACATACTACTGTTCGGATGATCTTGTCTAAGAAAACTGTGCTTAAATCGTCCAGCTCCAACTGTAGGAACAAAGAACATGGAGTTAGATTAACCTGGGAAAAGCTTAATCAAGAAATATTGCTTTAAGAATAGAAGCCTAGACTACTGCTTACTGATAATGTGCTGGGATGTGTAGTCCCAACAACTGAATAATGTGTGGTTGAGTAGTGTTAACTCCCCTTTGCTTGGTCATTTCCTATAAGCAGATATTTGCTTCCAAAAGTCCCTTGTGAAAAGGACTGCCTGTCTCTCAGTGGTGTATGGGGTTATTGTAGCACCTAAAACCCAATACATTTGGTGCAGGGCTGTTAATGTCTAGGGTTCCTTGGTGCAGTGGTGTGCCCAGAGCCGGTGCAATGATGTGCGGGTGCCCTGCAATGATTAATGTTTGGGCTGTTCTGTTAAAAAAACTCATCTAATACATTCATTTTTCATGGCCTCTGACTTCAGCAACTATTTCAATCTAATTAATGTAATTGCCTGTTTATTTCTCATTGCAAGTCATGTCACTTTTAATTTGTTCTGCAGCATCTACAAAACCTGTCACTTGCACAATAACACCCCTGACAGTGAATGATTCCACGGCATTGTGTTTCATATTCTTGGTGGTGATTGAGAAGATGCCCTCTTTAGTCTTTTCTTTCAGTCGCTGACTCCTATTCACCAATGGAAGCCTTATTTATTCTAGAAGTATATTGAATGTTCCTTTTCATATCCTTCTTAGCTCTGTTCTTCTGAAGATCTGATGTATTGTAATTGCAAATTGAATTCTTTAAATGTTTTTGATACAACGACAAACTGTTTTTTTTTTCTGCTCATCTACAGTATGCAAGAACTGGGTGTAAATGTATTATTAGTGGCTAAAAGGAATGTGCAAATGATGTTTGTACTGCAAATGCTCCAGCGGAGGTGCATTTAGCTACTCTGTGACACACTGTATAATGGTGGACCAACACAGATTTACAAAAAATCTACCTAATTGGCCAGATGGTATAATAAGTGACCATGCAATGAACATAACTTTCTTTTATGAAAATAAAGGTTGACCATATAGTTAGTCAACGCCTAAACCAATGTCTCTATCTGCCCTATGCTCCTTGTGTGTTTCATACTCTGCCTGCCCTATACTCCTTGTGTGTTCCATATATTGCCTGTCCTTTTCTCCTTGTGTGTTCTATACTCTGGCTGCCCTATACTCCCTGTGTGTGCCATACTCTGGCTTCCCTATGCTCCTTGTGTGTTCCATACTCTGGCTGCCCTATGCTCCCCGTGTGAGCCATACTCTGGCTGCCCTATGATCATTGTGTGTGTCATACTCTACCTGCCCTATGCTCTTTGTGTGCACCATACTGTACCTGCCCTAAGCTCCTTGTGTGTTCCATACTCTGCCTGTCATATGCTTCTTTTGTGTTCCATACTCTGTCTGCCCTATGCTCTCTGTGTGTGCCATACTCTACCTGCCCTATGCTTCATGTGTGTGCCATACTCTGCTTGTCCTATGCTCCATGTGTGTGCCATACTATGGTTGCCCTATGCTCCATGTGTGTGCCATACTCTGCCTGCCCTATGCTCCCTCTGTGTGCCATACTCCCATTGTGGTGGGTGAACCTGGTGGGGGGTTGTTAGCATATGGGTCTGCAAGGTGTTTAATCATGTGCTGGGATTTGCTGTGTTATCCACAGGGGAGGAGGAGGCATATGAATTCAAGGGTATATCTTAATATGACTTAATAAATTTATTTCATAATGAGTGATATCCCTCCAGTGAGCACAAACCATTTGTTTTTTTTGATGTGCTACCACCATTAATGTGAACATGGTTTTAAAAGTAATATGGGTGTGGTTTAAAGTGGGAGTGGTTTAAAACCAGCGACCTTCAACCACGTGGAACAGAAAAATTCTCGCTCTCTGTACCACATAAATTGTACAGCACTGGCCTACATAATGTACTCTTGAGCTACACCAATAGATAAGACCCTACTTGGTGATCCACCAAAGAGATAAAACCCTCCCTGTCTGATGGACCCCCAAAGACATAAGACCTTACTTTTTTTAGTGGGCCCTGTTTGTTTGATGAACCACATAAAGAAAATTTCGATGGCACCCACCACATGGCACAGGAAATGGCTATGCAAAAAACAGGAGATGGTCTACAGCTTTATTGACATATTTAATCAAAACTACAACCTGTCTCTTAACAAATTTAAATGTCTAAAAGGAACCTTTTTGTTTTTATTTCCAAATGATCAACAGAATGTCCTGTGGGTAAATAGAACCTTTGCATTAGGTTGACCACCAAAGGGATAAGACCATACTTGTTTAATAGGCCATTATAGAGACAAAAACCTGTTTGATTGGTGAACTTTATTGGTCTAGTAGGGCATGTGTCAATTGTGTCTACCTCTAGGCATTTTTGGGAACCTTTTGGGGTGCATGAATGGCGTGTTTAGCCTATGATGGGCTGAAGAGTAAAAGAGAATGTCCTACCAATCAAAGACTGCATTCAGTTTGATTTATGGAGGTGAGAATATTCTATAAACCTGGTCCTGGAAACATTTTAATAAGGAAAGCATGAGGTCCACGGCACAATAGATAAGTAGTAATTGCACCAACAAGCTCTTTTTGCATGATATTATTATTAATATTGCTTGCAATTGCTTTTTTCTTTTGTCCCTGTTTTCCTTTGATATATGTACAGGTCATTTGGATAAACCCTCGCCGAGCAGCAGAGGGTCTGAATGTGCTGAAATGATACCGATACGCACTATTACAATGCGCCGTTCCATTCGCAACATGATTTTTTTTTCTTTTCCCTGCCTGCATTCACTTTCCTTCATTCAGATCACATTTTACTCTGACGCGGTCCAGCTGTTTTCTATTTTGTTCCGAGAGTCTATTTAATATTCACCATTGGGGTTATGTAAAAGCTTCTTTAGAAATCGGCTGCCATAACTGTGACTCTGAGCTTAACCACTTCCCCCTTCGCTGAAGCTGAGCACGAACCCTCCCCCCCCCCCCCCCCAGAAATCACCCAGGAGATGTCTTTGTTATTTGTTGTGATTACTTGTGTCATTGATTGTTTCATGCGCTGCATCCGGGAAAAATGTTTTTTGAAGTCGGCGTGCTGAGGACAATGAGCTGGCACAGTTACCCCGCGGCAGTAAATTAACTGAAAAAGTGTAGCCGGCGCGCTGCAAGGGGTTAAAAATAAAAGGGATGTTTTTTATTTTATGGAAATCCACTGGCATAAAACTGTGTTTAAGAAAAATAAATCTGTGTATACGATCAATACTTTCATGCCGTTTTGTTTAAAGGAACAATATGCCAACTTTTTAGACATTAGTATGTATGTAAGGTAAAAGTCATTATAGTTTCCTATTTAAAGGATTTATGGCAGCCATATTAATCCCCATACAAGTACAAAGGCTAGTGACCCTCTGGTCCCACTACAAATCCTAGTAGCCATCTCATTTGTCCATACCAGCCCTTATCTTCTCTCCACTCCATTCCATCTTACTCTGACATGAGGCTACTCATCGCACCACTTTTCTACTTATATCTTCCTCTACATCTTCTGACTTGTGACATTTTTGTTCACTTCTTCTCTCACCATGTCTGACCCTTTACATTTCTCTGCTTTATCAGACTCATTTGCTGCCCCCTGTTTACGTAGGTTGACAACTCTTGGTCCTGTCATGGACCCAACATCTGCTGCTACAATAGAAAATATTAATTAAGAGATCTCCACAGTCATGGTTTTCCTCTTATTTTTAAAATCCAACTTTCAGTGTTCCTACACTCTCTGTATTGGAATTCCTCAAGGCTCTCTCTGATGCTGCTTATTATTTCCTCTGTATACTTCCTCCCTTGGCCAACTAGTCAATTAAAATAGTTTCCAACCCACATTTAGGCTGATAATACTCAGATTTACCTCTCCATTCCCAATCTCAACCCACATCTCCCAGCTTGGGTCTCATTCTGTTTGTCATTTCTACTTTGATGACCGAACTTTACCTTAAAATAAACATTTCTAAGGCAAGTGCTTTGGGGTAATCTTGGACTCTTCTCATATCCAAGTCAACACCATATCACTTTCATCTCAGGAATATTTCCAAAACTACCAGATGCCACCATAATTAGTGATAGGCGAATTTGGGCCAAAACGGCGCCGGCGTCTTGTTTTTGGAGGACGCCGGCGCACATTCGCCGGCGGTTTTGCGAATTTATTCGCTGAGGGCGAATCACGGGAATTCACTGTGAATTCGCGCCTGGTGAATAAATTTGCCCATCACTAACCATAATGAATGATGCACACATTAAAGGATGGGTAGTGGAAGGGAGGGGTATGCTTAAGCGTTTCTCCCCTCCAACCCTTCGTTAATACAGCACTGATTCCCACAGATAGGGCAGTATCTATGTGGGTTAAACACAGGTCTCTGCTCTTCTTCTGCTCTATGAATTTTGCCCGCTGTCTTTCCTTTAGTATTGACTCCTTCAATATTCTATTACACAGCTCAATGCCAATCTCTCCATCAACTGGTTCCTGAAATTGCCCATGCTCACACCTTGTGTTTCATACTCGCTTCTCAACATGTTGCTCACCAACCCCTTTGGATGTTGCTCCCAGTGACCTCAAAGCAGGTGTTTATTTTTGAATTCCAGGCTTGGAGGTAAGTTTTGGTTGCATAAAAACTCTGGGGCAAATTCACTATGCGCCGAAGCGCCTAACACTAGCGTCAATTCGCTAGCGTTGGGCATTTTCGTTACTTCGCAAATTCACTAACGGACGCTGGCGTAACTTTGCTAGTGTAACTTCGCACCCTTACGCCTGGCGAATTTGCGCAACGGACGTAACTACGCAAATTCACTAACGCGTGCATTGTTCTGAACGCTACCTTTTACGCTAGACTTCCTTCGCCACCTCGAACCAGGTGAAGCGCAATAGACTAGATAGTTATTTCTTCAAAAAAAGTTACAATTTTTTCTAAGTCCCAAAAAACGCTGGCGTTTTTTCTATATTATGGGTGATAGGCTGAAAAAGATCAAAACATTTTTTTGGGCTCCCCTCCTTCCCCCCTACATTTCCTAACTCATGGCAACTTAACTATACAGTGGGCACATGTGTAGGGCAAAATAACAATTTTATTTGATGTTTTGAAGGTTTCCCAGGCATTTGTAGTGATTCTACGTATTCCTCCATTGAAATTTGAATTTGGCGCCGTATGCAAATTAACCATCGCTAGCGTAACTTCGCTTAGCGAATCAACGCTAGTGCAACTTACGCTACCCCTGAGCGCAACTTCGGATTTTAGTGAATTTGCGAAGCGCTGGCGAAACTACGCCTGGTGAAGTTACGCCTGGCGCAACTACGAATCTTAGTGAATGTCCCACCATGTGTACTTACAAACTGGGTCTGCCAGTCCCCATACGGGTTACCAAATAGCCAATCCCAGCACTTATTGTGCACCACCCAGGAACAGTTTTCATGTTTGCATTGCTCCCCAACTCTTTTAATATTTGTATGTGGCTCACGGGTAAAAAAGGTCAGGACCCCTGACTTAAAGCCAACACCACCATTTGAATAATTTCTACTGAAAGGCTTCCAGACACGTCCCCATGTAATCATATGCAAACGTGCCACAAATACACAACGTACTGTTGCACCTGCTACCCCATATTAAAGATTTATGTTTAACAAGCCGAGGTGAGAATCCAGCAATCACAAAGCTGTAGACATTTGGAAGAATCCGGGAGGGGTTAATGGGATGTTTTGCACCTAGTAACGCTGAGGCAATAATGTTTCCTGCATCTGTCATCCATACTCCTGTTCGGCGTACATAAATATGTGTTCCAGAAGCCAGGGAGATTATTTCAGATGCAGCGTATTGTGCTTCCAGCAGATTTCCTCCCACACCTTTTACACAAATATCTCTAGGTTGATAACGCGCGGAAGGTTAGACGCATAACGTAGATAATTTAGTCTGTGCCTGTGGGGCGAATCTTTTCTCACTGACAATTTGTTGTCTATGAAGGAGAAACATTTTATTGTTTTCGTGGCACAAAAGTCATGATATTTACCTGCCGTGTGTTTTTTTTTTTTTTTGGGGGAACTATAAAATATTGGAAAAGCTTTGAAGATCATTCTCTTTATTGAGGGAGAGAAACATGGGATTGTCTGGGTGTGTTTGGGGAGAATTAGTAATTAAGCTTTAAGAGGTTACAATGTCAGTATAGACAAGATATTTCTGTTGCAGGTCTTTCCCTTGATTCTGTAAAGGTTTTACTACTTGTGAATATGAATGATGAACTAAGCCGTCTGGGAAATACTAACTTCCATAGTGAGTGAGTGAATCAGAAATTTTTATCTTGCTTGAAGTCTGACCCATCACCAGTCTGAAGCCATACCTTAATGGCTAGCACCTGCCTACTAGGTCCTATGGGTTCCGGACAATCTGATAATCCTTGAATAAAGACAATGACCAATCTAAAGGCCAATCTAGGGTGTGAGCAACCCTAGGGGTCTGTTCCTGCCAATTTTGTTTTAATAAAGTGGGATACCTATGGTCGTATAGGTATAAGCGACCTGAGGTTGTTGCTCCATCAACAGCTCTCTGCTCATGGCCAATGTTTTTATTGCTGCTGGAGTCAGAAAACCTTCTTAGAAGCCTTCTCTTCTTCTTAAAGGAGAAGGAAAGTCGTCTTGCACTTGGGGGTGCCAAATATTAGGTTTACTTGAATTGACTTACCTGAAAACTGCACCGACCCGGGGTTATTCCAGCGAGCACCATGGAGCGATCCACTTCCGGTTTCCTTCTTCTTCAAATTTCCCCGGGGCAGACTCATGTGCAGTAGAATGGATGAGCCGACTTTTTAGTTAAAGTTCACGCTCTACTGCGTATGAGCAGCTCCTTGAAAAATGAGGAATGACGGAAGAGTATCACTCAGTGGTGCTCACTGGAATAACCCCGGGCCAATGCAGTTTTTTCTGCTGATAGGAGTACCGGCCCAGGGTTTCAGGTAAATAAATACAATCACTTAAGGGGTTCCTAACATTTGGCACCCCCAAGTGCAAGATGACTTTCCTTCTCCTTTAATGCTTATTTTGATGAAGAAAAATGAGTTCTGTGAAGGTAGACTCATCATATGTTCCCCCATCTCTGTTCTAGGAGGATATGTCTATTGTATGTAGAGCTCAAAGGACAATTTACTGTTTGGTTTATGAAAATATAGGAATTTCTGCAATATATACATGCAATACTGTACATCCGCTAAACTATCCCCAAGGTTAAACCCTTCCTCAAGGCTCCAGGCTTTTTACAGGCCCAGCTCTGTTAATAAAATAATACATCCCACAGCCTGTCATGTCACATATAGCACATGTTTCATCAACATAAATCTGTCTTTCCAGATTGAAGCTGACATCATAATCACTCTGTCAATTATTTGATATTCTTTGTGCCATATAACTAAGCATTTAATCCTGTATCTCCCCCTCTCTCTCTCTCCCTCTTCTTCAGAAGAACACAACATGTCATATTATTCCATTTATTTATTTGGGGAGGGTTGGAGCTGAATTAGCAGTGAGAGTAGAAAACATGACAGCAGAGGATGCTGCAGCGCCGCTGTGCTGGAAACTCAGCACATGATGATCCAACCTCTTCTTTCTATGTGCCTCAAAACATAATAGAATGAAAATACAAGTGGAGTTAGGAAGGAATACAATTCTCCATATCACGTGTAATTCCAGAAGGGGCAAAGTCTTGGAGACCTTCACATGTTAAATGCATTTTAACCCTGTCTCTCTCTTTCTGAGACAGGAAAGCTAAATGAGCAGAACTCAAATGTGCCACAAAGCCCCCAATAGAACGGATCTAGAAGATGCTTTGGTTGTCAATTAGCAACATCAGGTTGGGTAGGCTTGGGTAGGTGTGACAATGCCATGAACGGTCAACAGGGATATGGTTGTATACAGAGTGGTCTTGATTCTCATTGGGGCATTAAGTGAGAACTAACCCTGGAGTGCTGCTGAAAGGTTTAAGGATTCATCATTGATGCTGCTGCACACCAGCTCTGAGCATGCTTTAATCAAGAGGTGTTTTGGGGCTTAAACCCATTTTAAAAATATATGGTTTCCCCATGTACTGCTTTGATTTATCATCTATGTTCCTCAACCCACAGTTTGGGAACCTCTGATGTAACCCTTGCTAAGATGTTGGAGTATGATAGGAGCTGTAGTCAACATTCTGGTGGAGCAACACCAAACCTCAACTCTCCCATTGCACCAGGTATTATAAAAGAGGGACAAGATATTTCTTACACATATCATTTACTTGGAGTTAGGTCCAAGGCTTCCTACTTGTTACATTGCATGCTATGATCGAACTATGATGGGAAAACATATTCTTAGTATTTCTTATGGTATCTTTCTATACCATCTGTTTGGCCAAAAGTAATTTCACACTAGGGTTATGGTAGCTTGTGGTCAAACAGTCAGAAAAAAAGGAGTCTTATCTACGGCTGAAACTGTAATCAGAACAGCAAGTTCATGAACAGTCTCCAACAATTGCTCATAGTCGGTACCAGAAGATAACATAAAACCATGGCAATATAGCTTTCTCCTTGTCCTAAGCACAATTCACCAATACAATTTGTGGGCGTAGAATTATCTTTCTATAAATACAAAGGGAAATGATATACAGAAGGGTTTAGAGTCCCTATAATGAGCAGCACTGTACACAATAACCACATGCTAATTAGTACAGACACATAGAAGACCTCTGGCTGGATTGGATTACACAATCTGCTACAAAGGGTTCTAATTAATGACATTGGACAGTAAACAGATGGGACCGGCTGCACTGCATGTTTGTTTTCCATGGTTTTGTTGTAGGCATCATGGGAATGTTATGCTTGCCACAATCCTGTTGTGCCGAGTCGAAATGGAAAAAGGGCATATTAGATGGAATCCACAAATTCTTCCAGATGTGTGTGTGTTCTTTGGGCTCATTTAACACTTTTAACCCAGAAGGTAATTAGATTTCTAAGGTATGGGAGTGCTTGAGGAATCCTTTATTGCCATCCTCTCTGCTAATTAATTAATAGCAACACCTAAAGCTCCCAGAAATGATTCCACAGTCAATTAAATGAACAGACTTTCATTAAAAAGAGAAGCGGCCAGAGTCTTTTCACTGGTTACGGAGCACAATAAAGGAATGGCTTTATTCTTTACAACAACTAATGTATCTGTCTTGGTCCCTTTGTCCTACATTCCTACATGAGACTGGAATTTAAATCATTGGAGAATTAAGATTTTCATCAAAAGTTGCACTTGCTCTTTATCAGCTGACTCTGAACATCATTAAACAATTCTCTGCTTTCTGTTTTTGGTCAGTGTTCATACAGTAGAAAAAAATCTATATAGTAACCACAACATACAGTATGGCCAAAAGTATGGGGATTCTTGCCTGTCCAACATCTCATTCTTAAAGGAAGGGGATTAATATATAGTTGGGCCTATCTGCTGCTAAAACAGTCCCTATTCATCTGTAAAGATGTTGGAACATTGTTGCTGGGAGTTGTTGCTGGGAGTTGTTTCCATTTTGCCACAAGAGCATTAGTGAGATTGGGCACTGATGTTGGGGATCAGGCTCACAGTTGGGGTTCCATTTCATCCCACAGGGGTTTGGTTGGGTTGCTTCTCCCTTTGCTGCTATATCTGCCCCTACTCTTCTGGGAAGGTTCTCACTAGATGTTGGAACATTGTTGCTGGGAGTTGCTTCCATTCAGCCACAAGAGCATGAGTGAGGTTGGGCACTGATATTGGGGATCAAGCTCACAGTCGGGGTTCCAATTTATCCTGTGGTCAGGTCTCTGTGCAGTTGGTTGAGTTCTTCCACTCTTTCATCTCTGTGCACAGGACTAATATGTTGTCTCTTGTCGTCCTTCCTAGTGATGGGCGAATTTGCGCCGTTTCGCTTCGCCGAAAAATTCGCGAATTTCGCGAAACGGCGAAAAATTCGCGAAACGGCGCCGGCGTCTCGTTTTTGACGCCGGCACCCGTTTTTTCTATGCCGGCGCCCGTTTTTGGCGCCGGCGTCCGTTTTCTCGAAGAAAAAATTTTTGACGCCGGCGAATTTTTGCCGCGAATTTTCGCGGGCGTTTCGATAGTGAATCGCGCAAATTCGCCGCAAATTCGCGCCTGGCGAATAAATTCACCCATCACTAGTCCTTCCCTTCCATCCATCCATCTCTTCCTTCCTCCCCCATAGACATCAGGCAGAATAATGATTTTGCCACACCGCTGCTGAAGTAATATTTTTCTGGGAGAGAGCACTGTTTTTTTAAATTATACTCTTTTCCTAAGAAATGTTCACATTTTCAATGTTCTCTGGGAAGCATTCATCCTCCTACAGCTGCTTTCCTACCTGAGTGATTCACTGCTGCTGTAAGTACTTTAAATACTGCCCCTTTTCAACATCTATGCAATTTTAGACATAATCTAGGAATACAGGAAATAGTATAATGGGCAACACTTCCCTTATGCACAGGACAGACAGCCTAGTGTATATTTAGAGCAAATACTAAAGGGAATGCAAAATATTGGTGGTAAAAGTCATAATGAAAAAGGATATCACTGTATAGTCTGATCTGGTGGCATCTTGGTTATTTAATAGGTTACATTTTGACCATGTGACTGAGTAAATGTCTTGTGTCTTGTACTGTATGTGGCAGCAGCTGTTGCAACACCTACACAGTGGTACTAGTTTCTTCTCCTCTTGCGTTTAATGAGGGATCGTACACCCAAGAACCTAAATTTTAATTCTGGCGACTGTGTTTCAGATGTGTGTTGACTATGAAAAGGAGATGAAACTTTAATTGGGGACTCCTGCTCTAGCTTATTCATACATGTCATCCTTCTGGAACATCTGATGGTTGGTTTGCTTAGACGCAAGACCCCTTAGTGCTCATTTACTTTCATCCTGAGCATTTGCTGTGCCCTACAACTCCCTCACTTGACTCTGCTTCACCTTCGGTGCTCAACTTGCCCATCTGAAGGAGTCACAGATTAGAGTGAGAATGGGGATAAATATGTGATTCCCTGCCCCTCATGAACACAGCACAGCTGAAGGCAGGGGGTAATCATTTTTATAAAATGTTTTTCTCCAATGGGTCTCAAGGTGCTTTTACAGCAAGCAAGGCAGTCATTATAGGTGCTGGGACACCAGAAGATGAAGTGACTTGTCCCAGGTCACAATGAATTGAACCAGGGTCTCCAGCATGAGCTATTTAGAAAGAAAGTCCCAATGTAAAAACCTAAAAAGTTTTTTTATTATCTCAAAAGTAATTTGTGGGGTCTGGGGTGCTCATGCCCCAGACCTATAGCTCAATGTGGAGGTATCCAACCAAAGAAGAAAAACAGCAGGCACTCACAGATCCCACAAACTGGCTTGTAAAAGTACTAAGAACTTTATTTAGACCACAAAAATAAATAATTACATAGCCTTACACATTTTGTGCCGGTTGGCCCTTAATCATAGGCCCACTCATAGCATGAGATGCCACATCAAAGGCTGATCACTTAAACACTCGGCCAACTCTTCCTCCTAGAAAGATATGCAGAAAAATGCTGTAGTGCAAGAAACACGCCTACAACCATTGGTCATCAAGGACTTCGGTTTTAAAGTTCAACCTTCACTTTGGCTTTCATTTTTCAAACTCAAGAGGAGATGAAATTCCAGACATCACTCACACAGTAAACAGATACTTCCATCAAGAAGCTTGGATTCCAAAATTCAGTGTTTTCCCTCTTAAATTACAAAATCATAGCCCTGGTCATGAATCCATCAATGATCCATAGTGAGACATGGTCTGGAATTCTGCAGGAGATGTTTTCTTCTAAGACGTTCTATGTTTCCACGTTCTTATGCTGAAATCAGCGATAATGTCATGAGCACCAATTGTGATGGAACGCAGATGACTGCAGTTGTCAGAGTGTTTGTCCTGTGCTTCTGAATGTATTTCTTACATTCTATTTAATCTCTGGAAAGCTGACACATACCTATTACTGTTCGGGAACCTTGTAAGTTGCTTTACTGGTTTTGATGTTATTTATGTTTCTATCTGTGACTCTCTTACATTCAGACATGTAATTCTGCCACCTCTGAAGCTTATGTTTTCCATGACTTCATGTCATGTTGATGCTAGTCATCATTACATTCTATAAGTGTACTGACCTGACCTACTTGCCTGTGTTCTATATGGCATGTCAAGGATGGGGAAACAAGTCTGTGATGAAGTATATATATATATATATATATATATATATATATATATATATATATATATATATATATATATATATATATATATATATATATATATATATATATATATATATATATATATAAAGACTCATTCTGATAGTGTGGTCTCTTTCAGAGGAATGATTGACTTAAGTATTGACAATGTAAACTGACTCATAGAGCCTGCCTTGCTTTGGAGCTGTTCAGAACCTTCAGGCGCTTATATAATGTTGTGTATCCCTGTGCAAGAAGCACGCTCGTGTATATGCATGAGATAAGCATTTCACATTTTAAAAGGTCAAAGTATACA
Source organism: Xenopus laevis (assembly GCF_017654675.1). Lineage (NCBI taxonomy): Eukaryota > Metazoa > Chordata > Amphibia > Anura > Pipidae > Xenopus > Xenopus laevis. The sequence goes on from NC_054377.1 coordinate 5,412,419, forward strand.
TAAAAACCTCCTGCTAAGGTGTACAGTATAACAACATGTCTCTATATCCCTCCATTAGTGATGGGCGAAGTTATTCGCCAGGCGCGAACTTGTGCAATTTGCCGCCGGTGAATAAATTTGTGAAACGGGCGTGAAAATTTGCTGGAGAAAATTCGCCGGTGTAAAAAAAAAATGTTGCCGGCAACAAAAGCTAGATGCCAGCGCCGTTTCGAGGATTTTTTGCCTTTTTGCAAATTTTGCGGGAAATTCGCGAATTTTTCGGCGAAAGGGCGCAAATTCTTCATCACTACCCACCATGTCTCTCCATTTACTGTAAATATGACAGGAGGTTGGATGGCTGCACTGATGCTTTGCATCTGCAGCATGTCACGTAGCCGCGGGTTTCCCACAAAGAAAAAAGCTGGTACCCTGCGGAATGAGGGTAGGATCGGTATATAGATGCAGGTCTGTGGGTTGTGGGTCTCATCTAAATTTCTTATCTAATGTTATATTGTCTATATTTTAGTCCTTTTAAAATTTTACAAAACTTTCTGTCCCCACCCACATTTGATGATGTCACTTCCGGTTTGCAGCAACATCATTTCCTGTTTGATGGTGGTCAGCAGGTTGTGGGTCGGGTTGTGGATAAGGCAGTTGCGGGTCTGGGTAGCAGATCATAGTGGGTAAATATGGGGGTTGAGGTTCAGGTCGCTGGCTGTGGGTTGCCGTTCGGGTCAGGTCCGGGTCTTAGAAAAGTCCACGCAGGACTCTACTTTGCACAACTATAGGTTGGTGCTCTTGTACTTACATCCATTGGTATCAGTAAATGATTCCCAGTGTCTCATAATGACATAAATCCATTTTCTGTGAAGGACCGACCATATTCTACTTGAGGTTTCAAGACGAGATCCTTGTGCAAAAAAAAACACTAAGGGAAAGCTTTAAGGTTCCAAAAATGCTGAGTTTTTAACTCATGAGCCTCAAGTCTAATAAAATGAGGCATGTGAAGTCTTCTGTCCATTAATTTGATGTATGCCAGATTACATGGAATTTTGCTCAGCTGGGATTTATTCTCTGTGACTGCTAGATATTTGCATAACTCTTCCTCAGATGCTCCAAGAGATGTCATCTGCTGTTATTAACAATACCCCCAGACAGCAACAGAAATAGTGCAGACAATGGAAATTACAAGTTTATAGGTGACGGTAGTCTGCTTTCCATTATGTAATTTATTATTGATCATTTAGACAAGAGCTTCCTAAACTATGGGGGTTACATCCCTTAGAAACCTAAAGCAGTGGGTTGGGGCTCCAGCCTGAAGGCCAGTGAGATTTGGTGAGTTAATTTCTTAAATAAACCATGAAGATATTCTGAAAGCCAGTAGTAGTAAGGTGTCATAGTAGGATACTGCAATGCTTTCATGTAAAAGGTTTATCTTTTGGTGCAACAAATATTAAAGATCTTAAGACCCATCACAAGTTCACAATTGGTATTACTCACACCACAAGTGTATATCCCCTGTGTACTTCAATGGTGTTTCAAGGGAATGCACTCTACTGTGAACCCTACCACACTGGAGGCATACCTCAGTTGAATTTCACCTGAGGAACTACCCCATGCTACAATCTCCTTGGTGGAACACACACTGCTCTACTGAATAGCCTTGTCTGTCTAACACTTGTGGAGTGCTCTATAACAGGTACTACCCATACACTATCTTTATTTCATTACTCCTGATACTGGGGTCTTCTAGTATGTGCTCCTTCCATTATGGGAACCCATAGACTTGCTTCAATTTCAGTTGAATTTCACCTGAGGAACTACCCCATGCTACAATCTCCTTGGTGGAACACACACTGCTCTACTGAATAGCCTTGTCTGTCTAACACTTGTGGAGTGCTCTATAACAGGTACTACCCATACACTATCTTTATTTCATTACTCCTGATACTGGGGTCTTCTAGTATGTGCTCCTTCCATTATGGGAACCCATAGACTTGCTTCCTACCTATTCCTGGCCTTTTGTTGAGTTTAAGTAGTCTATGTGCAGGTCATTAACACTGAAACACAGGGAAAGATTAAGAAAACAAAGTTTAATGGTTCCTTGTTTGATTTATGGGTATGTAGCTTGCATGAGCTCTTTCCTAGAAATATATATATATGTAAAACAAGTCAAGTAAACCTCACACTTTGATACACGAGGCAAACTTACCTCTGAAGGATCTCGGATATCCACGTTAGTACAATACAGCTGAAGATCTGGTGCAGTTTGCAGCTAAATACGCTCAGGGAATGTGACACAGAGAAATCTTACCCTAAATTGACTACACAGCAGATGTTCAAATAGAAACTGTCTCCCAGCGGGCCCTAATTGTCTACCATTATCTCTTCTTTCTGACATAAATAAAAGAAACACTTAAAAAAAAACACAAATTGTTGTGTAGGCAAAAAGAAAGCACTTTTACGGAACAGGGGAAAAAATTACAGCAAACTTTGCTTCTGGCTGTATGTCTTTTTTTGAAATGTTTCTTCTAATAATGAACCTCCCGAGCAACATAGGAATTGAAAGGAACATCTTGTTTTTGAGCCATCAAAATCCATCTGTGCATTGTTTTATAAAACCTTGCACTTCAGCAGCTAAATGATTGTCAAATGTGCTGGTTCAGCTTCGGCCACTTTTCTTTCTCTTAACTAACTGATGTTACTGGCTTCTCCAAAGAATCATGTCATAAAATACATTTCCGTCAGCATGGATTCCAAAGGTTCATGAGGTTTCATTCTCAATATGACCTTAGTCCACTGAGGAACGTGAAAATTTTCCACATACAGAAGAAATTATAAGTGGGCTTTAGTGGTCTACCATGTAGACCACTAAAGCTTTTTTGTTGATGAGACAGAAATGTCTTTATGTTAAGGAAAAACTGTTGATGGGCAGTGAGGGGTCTACTACAGGGAATGCCAACATTTTTGTTCTCCCAGGCCACTCCTAGTTATCACAGACATTACTTGGGTGTAACCCATTTGACACAACACTACTAACAGTAGAATTATTTTTACAATAAGACTTTTATGATGAATGGCATACAACTGTGCCTATTGATGCTGAGCAACCCTGGAGATACCTCCAACCTGTACCTAGCAGTAACTCTATGGTCCTCACAGTGGCTTGTATCATTAAGGGCATCAGACTTGTGCCCAGGGAGTTCCCAAATCACTGGAAAAAATTGATCACCAAGCATCTTGCCAACAGTTGACGATTGGCTGTGCATATCAGCCTGGGTTGGTATGTGATCAATGATCATCGATAAAATGCTAGGGCCTAGATTCGCCAGTAGACGTCTATGCCAGTTTACTTTTTCCTTTATATGTATCATAAGTCCAAGGATATGAAAGGATTTCTACAATGTTTAGATTTATCGAATTCAAACTTTAAAGGGATACTGTCATGAGAAAAAAATTTTTTTTCAAAATGAATCATTTAATAGTGCTGCTCTAGCAGAATTCTGCACTGAAATCCATTTCTCAAAAGAGCAAACAGATTTTTTTCTACTTAATTTTGAAATCTGACATGGGGCTAGACATATTGTCAATTTCCCAGCTGCCCCCAGTCATGTGACTTGTGCTCTGGTAAACTTCAATCACTCTTTACTGCCGTACTGCAAGTTGGAGTGATATCACCCCCCTCCCTTTTCCCCCCCAGCAGCCAAACAAAAGAGCAATGGGAAGGTAACCAGATTGCAGCTCCCTAACACAATATAACAGCTGCCTGGTAGATCTAAGGACAACACTCAATAGTAAAAACCCATGTCCCACTGAGACACATTTAGTTACATTGAGAAGGAAAAACAGCAGCCTGCCAGAAAGCATTTCTCTCCTAAAGTGCAGGCACAAGTCACATGACCAGGGGCAGCTGGGAAATTGACAAAATGTCTAGCCCCATGTCAGATTTCAAAATTGAATATAAAAAAATCTGTTTGCTCTTTTGAGAAATGGATTTCAGTGCAGAATTCTGCTGGAGTAGCACTATTAACTGATGTGTTTTGAAAAAAAACATGTTTTCTGATGACAGGATCCCTTTAAAGATAAAATTAGGTACAGACAGACAAAGAGAGAAGGAAAAGACAATGAAGAGACAAAGAGAAGAAAAAGAGAGAACAAAGAAAGAATGTTATTATGAGCCAGTTATGTAACTTTTCTGGTGGACCAATGACAACCACATTCAACGATGCGTGAGCCCACATTCTGTCCATATACAAACCCTACAGGCTAAATAAGGACACCCAAATCCCTCACCTTATAACCTTAGTAAAGGCATCCTACATGTATTCCATTCGATTCTATTCCAGAAACAGGATGAGTATTTATGTCATTCACACTCACTTCACAAGAATCTCACATTTTGAGAAACCTCTCTCATTATCACTCAAGTGTGAGGACAAACAATAATGGAGCAAGGTGTTAAGTGTGTAACCAATGTGTAAATATGCGGCTTAAACAGGTTGCTCATTCTCAGTGGATAGAATCCCAGGAAAACATTAAGCAACAGAAAGCACAGTCATTAGTAGCTTGCTGACATGAAAGCAGACCACACAGGGCATGTACTATGTCTGGTATTACGATCTACATTTGTTTGTTTTTTAATTAATGCTTCAAAGCAAAATGGTGTTGTTCAGTAATAATGGGGAACCCAGGGATATAACTACAAAAGGCACAGACGCAACTGCTGCCAAGCTACAGGTTCTGCTGAGGAATAAATAATAGATTAATCAATGTGAAAATAAAAACAACATTGGAGGATCAATGGAGATTTGATAAACTCATAGTCATTTCAGATAATGGGCAGAAAAAAAGGAGTTTAGATGAAGCTGAAATCCCCAGGCATTTAAACAAACCAATGGCTGCTCCTACAGCTGCAAATACACTAGATGCCTTGTAACTGTTGTAGACACAATTTTCTAAACATCAGACCATATTTGTGTAGGGATGTGAAAATTTAGACACCCTTACTCTTTGTTGAAAGGCACATTCTTAGTGATATTGAAGCCTAAGTGGGTCCTTATGGGTGCATGTGCTTATGTAATCCCTGCAGTTCTCATAGTGGATGCTAGATGGCACTGTGGCATAGTATAAAAGGCTTGAGAACCATGAGGTCAGGGCCATTGCCGCTGAACCTTTCCTCTGTTAGGCCACAAAGGTTAGGGGTGGTGGAACTCAGCCTGAGTATACAAAGTGATAGTTATACCTTTTAATAGATCACTCTAGTAGTGATAGATAGGGTATGTAGTTGAGCAGCTCAAAGCTCCGACGAGGATATTAAAGGGATTAAGAGCCAGGGTATTACTGACCCCATAGTAGGGCCTAAGTGTTAGGCTCAGGGAAGTATGTAGTCTTCTGAGTTCCACCTAAGGTAATCCTGAAGATTGGGGAAATACCTTCTGACATGCTGCCTAGCTCTCTACGTGTACTCTTTACTTTGCAGAGAGTCATTCTATGTTTAATTCAGTGAGTATACCTTGTTACATTGATTGATCTATGTGTTCCTCTATGTTCGATGCTCCATTGTGACCTCTGGTTTTGGTTAATAAACTCAGTTTATTGTTTAAGCAAAATAAAACTACTGCCACCCAATCTCTTGTGCATTGCACACAGTTACAGTCACACTACACCCTGCCTCCACCCCGCTGCGAGGGCTTACCCCTGAGAAATAGAGCTCATCTGTGGTATCAGCCCACAAAGAAAAGTAGCTGTAACTGCTAAATACAAAGCAGTTTACTATAGCGTTACATTTGCATTAAGGGCTAAGTATAAAGAGCAGAAATTAGCCTAATTCACCCTAATTTACCCTATTCACCCCCCCCACACACACACACACACAATAATGTCCCACAATATAGCATTTTCCAGAAACACCATCATGACGTCTCAGAACATTGGAGCACAATTTTGTATTTACATTTTCATGGGTGTCTTGTGGCAGGGGATAGACATTCCCTTGCTCTTCTCCAATGGTGTAGGACGTTGTAGGCGCAACAAAAAAGGTGTGGATTGCAAAAAAGAAACCTTCACTTCACACATGGTCAGTAGTTAGTATAAATCCATCCTTCACTCCAAGGCTTCACAGAACAATGCTATTGATGTGACTACTTTACAAATATTAAAAGAAAAAAAATATCTTCACTGTTAACAACAACTAACCCTCTTTTTCCAACAACTCCTCCTGGACTTCCCTGTGCCAGTCTCTTCAGAGTCTCTCATCCCACCAGTCCCTTTTAGAAAACTACTGCACATTGAGACTGTTCCTGCTTCTCCGTTATCCATGTAAGAAGAAGGCAAAGGCTTCCCCCTAGTAGACCCTGCTGCCTTCTAACCTTGACCACCTTCCATGTGTGCCTATTTGTCTGACCTCCACTTAATATTATAACCATCTAATACTTGCTAACCTCATCCAAGCTAAACTGAAAAAAGCAACTTTGAAAAATATTAATTCTTCATTATTGATATTTCACTCAGTCAGCAAACTTTGGAATAAATCTGTTGTTCTTTAGGTGACCTCAAACCAGGAGACTTCCTAGTGGGGACTCATAAATACAAGTGCACTGTTTTACAGTTTAAAGCTGAGCTCCTCTGTGCCCAGATCTGTTTGACTTGTGTGTTTCTGCCAACCTGTCAGTTGCAATTGCAGTTTTCATGTTAAGTCGTCAGTAAACCATACAAACTGTCAGCCGTTCAGCACAACACAGCTGCTTGCGTTTGCCCTCATACAAGCAATCGGTTTTAGATCACCCTGTTGTTCTGTGTTGAATGAGTAATTGTGTTTATCTCCTTAGTGCCAGTGCCACAATCAGTGGCCCAAGGCAAAGTGTTTGCAAATAAAGCGGCAGTCATTTTTGATTTGACAAGTGAAACCTCTATGTTTAAAAACAGAAATCACCAGTTATGTTGCATTTCCTTTATTTTCCTGATTTGTTGGGGGGGCTGAAATATTCACAAATAAAATAAGTGAAAAGCCAATCCCAGGAAGTCTGAAGATCTCATCTCCAAGATGTTCTTGTAAAGTGGACCTTTACAGAATGAACATCTTATCTTCATATTCAGACCTTTCTGAATAATATCTACTGATGCCCGAGACTGAAAGAGACAATATTAAAGCAACATGTTCTATCAAAACCAAAATTTAAAGACCAGACAAATGACATAGGTGCAGAATTACTCGAGCGCGACGTGGCTAATGCTAGTGTCAATTCGCTAGTATTACTGCCCGCAGGGACATCACCAATTTACAACTGGGCGAAGGCATCACTTCGCTAGAGAAAGAGGTAGACGCCAGCGCTCATTGGTACTCTATCACCAGACAACAAATTCGCTCTGGCGAATGGACGTTACTCAGCAAAATGCGGATTTTACTGAACGTTACCTCTTTCGCCAGACTTGCCTTCGCCAGCTCAGACCAGGAGTGCATAGATCTTCCTCATTCTTCTGTTTAACCTGCCTAACTGTCAGTTGATCCAGAGGAAGGCAAAAACCCCCCAATCTGATTCCAAAATGGCAATGGGACCAGTCCCTGGATCAACTTGTACTATGAGCTATCTCCCATATCCCTGTATTCCCTCACTTGCTAAACACCATCCAACCCTTCCTTGTACCTATCTAATGTATCAGCCTGTACCACTGATTCACTTCCCAGCTCTCCCTGTAACACCCCTTTCCCTCCTCTAATCTCATTGGCTCCCTCCTGTCTGCTGGGAGGAGCTACTGGTGAATAAAGCATCCGACCCTTCCTTGTACCTATCTAATCTATCAGCCTGTACCACTGATTCACTTCCCAGCTCTCCCTGTAACACCCCTTTCCCTCCTCTAATCTCATTGGCTCCCTCCTGTCTGCTGGGAGGAGCTACTGGTGAATAAAGCATCCGACCCTTCCTTATACCTATCTAATGTATCAGCCTGTACCACTGATTCAGGGAGACAATTCCACATCTTCACAGCTCTCACTGTAACAAACCCCTTCCCAATATTTAGCTGGAACCTCTTTTCTTCTAATCAGAATGGGTGACCTTGTGTCAGCTGGAAGGACCTACTGGTAAATAAAGAATTAGAGAGATTATTATATGATCCCCTTATATATTTATACATAGTTATCATATCACCCCTTAAGCACCTCTTCTCCAGTGTGAAAATCCCCAATTTGGCCAGTCTTTCCTCATAGCTTAGATTTTCCCTTTACCAGCTTAGTTGCCCTTCTCTGTACCCTCTCTAATACAATAATGTCCTGTTTGAGTGATGGAGACCAAAACTGTAGGGCATATTCTAGATGGGGCCTTACCAGTGCTCTATACAGTGGGACCCCCTCCTCCCGTGACTCTCTGCCCCTTTTAATACAACTCAAGACCTTATTTGCCCTTGATGCTGCTGACTGGCATTGCTTGCTACAGACAAGTTTATCATCTACAAGGACTCCAAGGTCCTTTTCCATAATGGATTTGCCTAGTGCAGTCCCATTTAGGGTATAAGTGGATATTTTTACATCCCAGGTGCATGACCTTACATTTATCAACATTGAATCTCATTTGCCACTTAGCTGCCCAGATTGCCAGTTAGTCAAGATCCTGTTGCAAGTGCCACATCCTGGATGGAATTAATTGGGCTGATAGTTTTGTGTCATCTGCAAACACTGATACATTACTTACAATACCCTCCCCTAAGTCATTAATGAACAAGTTAAATAAAAGTGGACACAATACTGAGCCCTGAGGGATCCCACTAAGAACCTTACTCCAAGTATAGAATGTCCCATTAACAACCACCCTCTGTACCTGATCCTGTAGCCAGTTTCCTATCCATGTGCAAACAACTTCATTAAGCCCAACAGACCTTAGTCTAGAAAGCAGTCGTTTGTGGGGCACAGTATCAAACGCTTTGGCAAAATCCAAATAGATCACATCTACTGCCCCCCCACTATCCAGCATTTTACTTACCTCATCATAAAAAGCAATCAAATTAGTCTGACATGACCTGTCCTTCATAAAGCCATGCTGATTGCTGCTCATAATGCCATTCACTAGCACAAAATTTTGAATGTGATCCCTTAACAAGCCTTCAAATAATTTGCCCACCACAGATGTCAAGCTTACTGGCCTATAATTGCCAGACTGAGATCGTAATTAGGGATGCACCGAATCCAGGATTCGGTTCAGGATTCAGCCTTTTTCAGCAGGATTAGGATTCGGCCGAATCCTTCTGCCTGGCCGAACCGAATCCGAATCCTAATTTGCATATGCAAATTAGGGGTGGAGAGGGAAAGGGTTTGGCCGAATCCAAAATAGTGGATTCGGTGCATCCCTAATCGTAATCCCTTTTTAAATATTAGAATAACATCATCTTTTCTCCAATCCATAGGCACCATACCAGATGACAGTGAATCTGAGAAAATCAGAAATAGGGGCTGGTCTAAAACTGAACTAAGCTCTCTTGGAACCCGGGGGTGTATGCCATCAGGCCCTGGAGCCTTGTTTACATTAATTTTTATTAAACCTTTATGAATCATGGTGGATTTTCGCCCTCGAGTAAATCTGCCTCATAGACTTTAAGAATATTTTATGAAGACAAAAAAAACCCCATCCAAAATGGCTGATTTTCTCGTGTCCTCTATTTTTCAGCCATCTGTCAACTCTTTGCATTGGTACAGTGATCACCGAAGAACATGATTAAGTCACTAATGCTTATATGCTGGAATTTGTAATTTGTGTTGTCAGGAAGAAGCTCTTTATAGACACATTAATAATAATCCGCATGGATGTTTGTATTACTGATAGTCTTGTGCAGGCGAAACCGTGTATTGATGCTGGCATATCAGTTTCTCTTCAGTGTACATAATATTTAATCTGAGCGTTGTGCTATAAAGCAACACATCTCATCCTTCACATAAATTCAATTTTCCTAGTAATTATTAATGCATATGCAGTGCTCCCTCTCTCAATACCCCCTCCTCCATTAATGCAACTCTCATCTGCCGCCCTTCAATATATAAATACATAAGGGAATCAGTACTAGGCATATTATATAAAACACCAACCCTGAAGCTATTATTTGCACATGCATGCAACAGCAGCAGGGGAGACTGGCCATGTATGACAGATTGGGAGCTCCAGATTATTTAGACTGGTGTGTATATTATTTTTTGGAAAACTTCATTTTGAAGAGCCACTTCGCCCTCACATTGATATCAAAGCTTGTTTTGCCTTTTCATGATCATGAGCAAATGTACAGGGGAATACCTACTCTAGAATGGAAGGCAAATGGTGTTTGGCAGTCCCCATAAGGGTTACTTCCAGCTAAGGCTGGGCCTGTTCAGAGTTGGTGTTAGTCAGATTTAGGGTTGGTAGTTCCTTATTGTCCAGGGGCGTCAAGTGTCCCCAGTCATTAAAAGAGGAGTAACTGTGTGTTCAGCCTCTTTGTACCTAACTTGCTGGACTGTGTGGTGGGTATTGGGGAGCTGAAAGTAGGAGGACTCAGTAGAAGAAGGTGGTGAAAGGATAGTGTCAGGACTTGTGTATTGTTGTCCTGTTGAGTCAATGGAGGCATTTTGGAGATCATCTCACCATCTCCACGGTCTTCACCTTTTGGCTTTTTAAGGTCCGGTGTTTTTTAATCCACTATTAATGACTTATTTAAGCCAACCTCATGCTACCCCCAATGACTGGATCATTAAAAGTCATTTCTTTGGTCTGGCCCTTTGTCCCTGAGTTCTATGTTTCCAGCAGGGGCGTAACTACAGAGGAAGCAGACCCTGTGGCTGCAGGGGGGCCCAGGAGGTATAGGGGGCCTATGAGGCCCTAATTAATGAGAAATGTCAATATATATTGGTAAAACAGGACAACCTCTGGAAATGTTGGGGGCCCTAAAATTTATTTGCTGTGGGGCCCAGTAGCATCTAGTTACTCCACTGGTTTCCAGTGTTCCTCTGTAAATCCATTCCTGCTTTCCTTATACTACCAGTTTTGACCCTTGGTCTGTTTATATGGACTTATTATTGTTTGCCACCTGCACAACCTTCGAGCTGTTTTTGGACCAGCTTGCTGTCATCCTTGGACTTGTTTCTGTTTTTTGGACTTGCCTTTAGTCTGCTATTCACCTTTGTTCATCTGCATTAGTTATCTCATTAAATCATTTATTGTGCAGAGATACTTTCTCCTGCTTATTCAAAATATCTAGACATGTGTACATGGGAGATTCCTGGAAGAAACCCTGAGAAACCCTCCAAAATTAGTTCACCAGTTATTGATTATTATTATTTGAATATAACTAATTCCCTGCCTGTGACTAATACAATTTCACAACACATTTTGAAGTAACACTTTCCAAGTCCAAGTTCTTGAGATCTCTACATTCTTGCAATGAGTGCCATCAACCCATCCTCCATCCTACAGCAAGGGCCCACCTAGGAGAAAGAGTCCAATGTATCTACTGGGAGTTACTGTAAAAGAAGTTGTAACTTGCCAGGCCAAGTAAAAGAAGCTAAAGACAGTGCCCTCTGTACCAATGGATGCTACAAGTTGGCCGTCATATCTAAAAAGTAGTGATGGGAAATTTCTCGAGTTTCGCCAAAAAATTGTGAATTTCGCACATTTTTCAGGGGAAGGGAAATGGGAAAAATTCGCCCATCACTACTGCAAAACGCAATTTTTGACGCCGGCATCAATTTTATTTTTGATGCTGGCGACATTTCAGACGCGCATTAAGGTCATTGGGCACCTTTAATTGTCGCAGGCATTGGAATTGTTGCCAGTGAATTTTCACAGCAAAATGTGAAAAGTCGCCGCAAATTCGCGCCTGGCGAATAAATTCGCCCATCGCTACTAAAATGAGTTCCATTTATATCTCTCTGTTGATATATTCTCATATAACATAGAAAGAACAGCTTTCAGAAATTGCAGATTCCCTATGTGACAGGACTCCGGCTTTAAATAAATGATCGGAAAAACCTTTCAGTTTACATCTCTCCTACAATAAATATCCATGGATATTGCTGGAGGGTTGCTTAGCTACTTACTGCGGAAAATATTGTTTTTTGTCAAGGAAAGAAATCTCTAAACAGGCTTTTCTAAGCAATAAAAACCCAGGGCTTCTTTACCTGGTAGAAAATAAAGATAATTAAAAAGGGATTTAAATATGTTTTCCATGAATTGATTACACAAAGGAGCAAACACTGGCTCTGTTGAGGGAGAAATGGACTAATATAATTATTTGATATAAAATAAACATGATTTTGCAGGTGGAAAAACCCAGAATAATTAGAAAGTAGATCTAGCGTATAGAATACAAAGGTATAAAACAAAGCCAGGGAGAATAGCAATTCTGGAAAACAGATATGGTGACTTTATTAGTCTGGGCTGGTGCATATATACTGCAATGCACTGGTACCCAAAAAAATGTGAAAAAAGCATTGTAATAAAAATGCAATAGATGAAGACATGATAGTAATATGCCAATATGAGACAATTTGCAATTGGTTTCCATTTTTTATTACTTATGGTTTTTGATTTATTTAGCTTTTTATTCAGCAGCTCCCCCGTTTGCAGTTTCAGCCATCTGGTTGCTAGGGTCCAAATGACCCTAGCAACCATGCACTGATTAGAATAAGAGACTGGGATATGAATAGGAGAGGCCTGAATAGAAAGATGAGTAATAAAAAGTAGCAATAACAATACATTTGTAGCCTTACAGAGCATTTGTTTTTTAGATGGGGTCACTGACCCCATTTGAAAGCTGGAAAGGGTCAGAAGAAGAAGGCATGGTACCGTATATACTCGAGTATAGGCCGAGTTTTTCAGCCCCCAAAATATGCTGAAAAACTCTACCTCGGCTTATACTCGGGTCAATCGCAAAAACGGTCGCCGGCGTCTAAGAATAGTTGCCGGCGTCTAAGAATAGTCGCCGGCGTCCAAGAATAGTCTCCAAGAATATTCGCCGGCATCCAAGAATGGTCGCCGGCATCCAAAAACGAGACGCCGGAACCACCAATGGGAGCAGAAACCCTCAATTCTTTGATTGAAACTTACCAGAATCTGCTGCATTTCTCACCCTAGACTTATACTCGAGTCAATAAGCTTTCCCAGTTTTTGGAGGTAAAATTAGGTACCTCGGCTTATACTCGGGACGGCTTATACTCGAGTATATACGGTACTATGATTTGCAATGTATTCAAGTATCTTATTTAGCGATGGGCGAATTTGCAAAACGCATAGAACTCAATGGGCGTCAAAATTATTCTGACGCACATCAATTTTGATGCATTAAAGTCAATGGGCGTCAAAATAATTTTGACAATGCACGTGACTATGCTTACGCACTGCCATTTTTTTTTACCACAGTTTCGCGGATTTATTAGCCGGTGAATTTGCAACTGGCGAATTTATTTGTCCATCGCTAATCTTATTCCACAATACCCCTTCCAAAAGTTTTGAGACCACTGATGCCACCTACTCCTTGATGCTCCATGTGCTAAAGAAATGGCTACTTTTATTTAGTCTATTCTCATCATAATGTTCAAATCTTATGGGGGGAACTAAAGGTGTTCTATGGAAGAAGTTACTCTCAAAAGGCAACCTTCTTGCTTCGAAGATACTGTAGCACAGATGGGGCACATTTTATTTTAACTTCTGCCATTTACCAAATTATTTTTTTTTGCATATCATGTGAACCAGATATCAAAACAGAGGTTCCTTCTATCATTGTAGTGCTCATGAAAATGTGCAGGTCTTATTGGGGATTTATATGTGTTGATATCTAAGGAAGAAGATACCATCACAAGTCAAGCTTCTTGCTTAGAAGATACTGTAGTGCAGATGGGGCACATTATATTTCTGGCAGTCACCAACTATTCTGCATATCATGTGAACTAGATATCAGTGTGTGCTCTATCTATATGATGATACGATGATACAAATGTACGTTATCCCTTCACCTTCTACTCATTGCCCAACATAGGTCTATCTCCGTAGTTCATGGGTGCATTTATACTGTTCTGATCATGATCCTTGACCCTTGCCTGTCTCTGACTATTGCTTCTTCACTGTCTGTACCGACCTCTGACGTTTACTGAACATTCTTCAGATTCTGATTTTGTACTGTGCTACTGTTGGTTCTGACCCTGGCCTGTTCATCAACTATGCTTCCAGTTCCCCGTCCTACTATTATATATTTGGTTCCCTCGCCTGCCCAGAACTTTCCCTTTGGTCCTCTAGTGAAGTGTGAGCCTTGGGGTTTGTTCTGGATTGGGACACCCTATGTTACAACATGTTTCAGTTTGAATGGTTTGGTTGGGTATATGGGTTTTGGTTGTTGGCTTGGAACCACTTTGGAAGGCTTGCAAAACAATTATGCTGGAACTATGACTAATGGCGAACATTTTCTAATTGGACCAGTGTTGTTAGTGGAGTACCGCAGGGCTCTGTACTAGGTCCCTTGCTTTTCAACTTGTTTATTAATGACCTGGAGGTGGCCATTGAAAGTACTGTTTCTATTTTTGCAGATGATACTAAATTGTGCAGAACTATAGGTTCCATGCAGGATGCTGACACTTTGCACAGTGATTTGTCTAAACTGGAAAACTGGGCAGCAAACTGGAAAATGAGGTTCAATGTTGATAAATGCAGGTTATGCACTTTGGCAGAAATAATATAAAAGCAAGTTATACACTAAATGGCAGTGTGTTGGGAGTTTCCTTAAATGAGAAGGATCTTGGGGTTTTTGTGGATAACAAGTTGTCTAATTCTGGGCAGTGTCATTCTGTGGCTACTAAAGCAAATAAAGTTCTTGTATAAAAAAGGCATTAACTCAAGGGATGAAACATAATTGTGTCTCTTTATAGGTCCCTGGTGAGGCCTCATCTGGAGTATGGGGGCAGTTTTGGACTCCAGTCCTTAAGAGGGATATAAATGAGCTGGAGAGAGTGCAGAGACTAAGTGCAACTAAACTGGTTAGAGGGAGGGAAGAGTTAAATTATGAGGGGAGACTGACAAGGTTGGGGTTGTTTTCTCTGGAAAAAAGGCGCTTGTGAGGGGACATGATTAGACTTTACAAGTACATTAGAGGACATTATAGACAAATAGCAGGGGACCTTTTTACCCATAAAGAGAATCACTGTACCAGAGGCCTCCCCTTCAGACTAGACGAAAAGAAGTTTCATTTAAAGGAACAGAGTAGGGGGTTCATCACAGTCAGGAGAGTGAGGTTGGGGAATGCACTGCCGGGTGATGTTGTGATGCTGATTCAGTTAATGACTATAAGAGGGACTTGGATGATTTATTGGACAGACATAATATCAAAGGCTATTGTGATACTAAACTCTATAGTTAGTATAGATATGGGTATATAAAATTTGTGTGAAACTAGGGAAGGGTGTGTGGGGCTGGGTTTTCATTTGGAGGGGTTGAACTTGATGGACTTTGTCTTTTTTCAACCCGATTTAATTATATCAACTATATCAACGCTCGGCCTTGACAGTGGCTCACCCACATTCTGCTCAGTAAGGGGCTGAGGTCATTTAACTAATTAACGCATTATGTTGTGTCTAATCACAGCTTCATGCCATTAATGTACTGCATTTACGTCCCATAGATCCAAGTAGAATTAATTTTTTTGGGGTGGGGGGGGGGAGGCGGCGAAGGCACCTGTTGCATTTCAATTTTCAGAATTCTAGAACGTTGAGTGACACGGCCGCATTATCCGAGCTGGAAATTTCATTACACCAACCTGGGAACCTGCCATTCTAGTGAAATGACATGCAGCAAATTGCACAGGGAAGGTGTCCCGCCGTGCCTGCTTGAAGGAACATCCTCGAAATCCAACTGAAATGTCACCTCTCCAACACCATGATGACCGGATTACAAAAATCTAATTAGTTGTTTCATTAGCTGAAGTTCCATCACTGGCCTGGACAAACAATGAGACAGGATGGAAGGCGTCCAACTCGTTTTTAACTCCTACAGTGGCCTGGGCAGGCCATTCTCTCCTTTTATAGCACAAATGTAATGGCGAGGCAGAGAAATGAGCCTTCGAATGGCGCGCAGGGTTAAACATGATCGCTGTCATGGAGACCAGCCACTAATTTATTCCCCCAGCTTCTCTGCATCTCTAAAAGTCCTTCGTTGTATTTCTGCTTGTAAAAAAATGCGATGAAGGAGCGAACCCAAAAGGCTTCTATCTTCCGCATTGATTTAATATGTACAGTAGCGGGTAGCGCTGCCATAAACTGCGCGTTATCTGCAAATAGGTGGCAACTGTAGTATATTAATTATCTTCCCTCTCCGTCAAAAGAGTATCGGCGGCTAATAAGATAATGAGCGGGAACATTTCCCTATTAGACTGAACACAAACCCCCCTCCCTCTTTTACTATAAAGGTTTATGGTGCTTGTGAAACACTGAATATTCTGGAGGCACCTGTTTATTAGTCGCTGGCAGGAAAATATTTTCTTTTTAAAGAAGTAGAAAGCGAGAGAATTGTATATCTGTATCACTCCATTAAACAGAAGGGGGTATTTCATTTCTTTATTGTGCTGAGGAAGTCTTAATATCCGATGCTGCTGCTTCTCCTGCCGTAGTTGTGTTTTTTTTTGTATGTGGCTTTGGGTGACAATCAGTTACAGACTGGGAGTTCTGTTTTAACAACAGCTAAAGGACAGGAGGTTGCACATCCCTAATGTAAATGAAAAATACATTTAATATAAATATTTAACAGCCCTGAATTATGTGTGTGGTGGGGCATGTGCCACTGGGACAGAATGTTCTGTTATACAGATAGCTAGAATCTCAGCTGCCATAAAGCAGGACAGGACTGCTGCTTACAATGGGGATCAGATAGGATCTGTGCAGCCACTGGGACAGAATGCTCTGTTATACAGATAGCTAGAATCTCAGCTGCCATAAAGCAGGACAGGACTGCTGCTTACAATGGGGATCAGATAGGATCTGTGCAGCCACTGGGACAGAATGTTCTGTTATACAGATAGCTAGAATCTCAGCTGCCATAAAGCAAGACAGGACTGCTGCTTACAATGGGGATCAGATAGGATCTGTGCAGCCACTGGGACAGAATGTTCTGTTATACAGATAGCTAGAATCTCAGCTGCCATAAAGCAGGGCAGGACTGCTGCTTACAATGGGGATCCGATAGGATCTGTGCAGCCACTGGGACAGAATGCTCTGTTATACAGATAGCTAGAATCTCAGCTGCCATAAAGCAGGACAGGACTGCTGCTTACAATGGGGATCAGATAGGATCTGTGCAGCCACTGGGACAGAATGTTCTGTTATACAGATAGCTAGAATCTCAGCTGCCATAAAGCAGGACAGGACTGCTGCTTCCAATGGGAATCAGAATGGATCAGATTAGACCTGTGGTACCGAAACAGAATTCTCTATAAAGTCCACTTGTGAAATGCTGATTTCAGGTAAAACCTTATTTTCTTATATAGTCATCCCCTTTCCATTCAGCTTGACAAAAAAGAACATTTTTGCATATATGACTTTTACTAAATTAGAGGAAAGCTCCCATTTCTTCCCATTCCTCCCATCCTTGCTCCTCGAGAAACTCCTGTTTCCAGATTCATAGTCCTACAAGTTGGACCGGGAGTTGAAAGATGATTTCATTGATTGCTAATAATTAATGATGGGCGAATAAATTTGCTGCAAATTTCCGCGTTTCGATGCGGGTGAATAAATTGGAAAACTGCAGCGAAACAAAGGCGAAAAATCCGCCGCGGCAAAAAAATCGTGCAGATAAAAATTGTCAAGACAAGAAGAAGACAAAAGTAGGTGGTGGAATGGTCTCACCAATAAAGAAAGACCCCAGTGAAATGGATCTCGTCCAGTGGAAACTGCCTTATAACGAAGATGAAAAATCCGCACATAAAAATTGTCGCGCGTCAAAATTATTTGGACGCCCAATGACTTTAATGCATTTGGATAAAATAGGCGTGCGTATATAAATTGTGGCGGTTTCCAAAATTTACGTGAATTTGCCGCACATTGTCTTTAATGTGTTTCGCAAATTTTTGGCGTTTCACAAATTTCGCTGGAAATTCTCGAATTTTTCGGTGAAATGCACCGATCACTACTAATAATACGTTTGGTGAAGAAGATTTAAAAAGAAAGGACTTGAGCTGGAAGATAAAGTTTACTTTGAATGATGCAGTGATGGTACCATTGATTTTTTGTGGCTGCGATAATCATTTCTAAGGGAAAGTGGGGTTGCTGAAATACCGTGAGAGTATCAGAGCAGAATTATCTACTGAGGCATCTTAGAGAGGGAGACGTATATCAAAGTCCTCCCCTCCCGCTGGCTGAGAAAAAGGTCATCGGCTGAGAAACCATTTCATAAGCTGATACAGTAGTGATGGGATCTGACACCGTATTGATAAGTCTATACAAATCACCTGCTATTGTTTTACAGAACGAGATGTTTCCCATAAAGCTCAGTATGAATAGTTGCACAGCTAAGGAAAGACATATTCTTTGATTAAAGAGACTACCTATAAATACTTACTTGTATTGGTAACAGTCTATTCCGATTCTGAAATAAAGTACATGAACACCTCATCACTTATATCGTGGTGGGCGAATTTATTCACCAGGCGCAAATTCACAGCGAATTTGCGCGATTCGCCGCCAGTGAATAAATTCACGAAACGCCCGCGAAAATTAGCGGCAAAAATTCACCGGAGGCAAAAAAAAAATTTTCCGAAAAAACGGACGCCAGCGTCAAAAACGGGCAAATTCGCCCATCACTACTTATATCTATAAAAGGAACCATTGGACATCATTAATTCTCAACTATACAGATATTTTATTAAATATCAACTGACAAAATTAGATGAGCAAAGGTGAGTCTCTGGTGGCCCAGTGAAATGAAAGAGAAGACAAAAGTAGGTGGTGGGATGGTCTCACCAATAAAGAAAGACCCCAGTGAAATGGATCTCGTCCAGTAGAAGCCTATCAGGGAAGGTCATCTCCATACACTTAGGCAAGTGTCGCCTTTGTAGGAGAGACTCCAGCTACTTCTGCTTGGAGGAGTGAAATACCATCTGTTTATATTACAGTCTCCTAGGAGTGTGCAATGACAGAGCTAACTACTACTTTACCTTGTTGATTGGGTCCCTGATCTCTCTGAAGTTGTTGTTCAACTTAGGTCTCAAATTTGATGCTGGAGCCTAACACGTTCAGGCTGTAATAATTGGCCACCAAAGACCATGAGCCATGTACTCCAATGCCATAAATCATCCACGGACAGAAATTGGACACCCTCCTTCTCAAATTTGCTGGGTTCTTTAGTTCCAGGCTCATAACACATCCTGACCTGGTAATAATTGAGTACCTGTTAGGAACGTTATGGTTTGAGCAACAAATTCTTTGGAAAAGCAGGTAAGTGCAAACACTAGTAACTCTTAGTGAGTCAGAGGTAAGTGGTTTACCTTAATAACCTTTACAGGAACACAAGAGTTATGTATAAGCAGTCTCGGTGAAGGAGAAGTACCTTACAGAGTTCTTAAAGGAGAACCAACCCCTTAATTATAAAAACCCCTACCCCACAAAGACCCCCCTCCCTGCTCCCCCCATTCTAGGTGTTACCCCCAGTAAATGCCCCTACCTCTTTACTCACCCCTCAGTACAACTGGAAGATAGTTCTTTGGAAAAGTCAGATCTAGTAAATCAATTGTCTTTTCCAGGTACACAGAACAAGGGATATCTTACAGCAACGGGTAAATGGTCCCCAACCAGTAGCTCGCGGGCAACATGTTGCTCCCCAACCCCTTGGATGTTGCTCCCAGTGGCCTCAAAACGGATGCTTATTTTTGAATTCCTGGCTTGGAGGCAAGTTTTAGTTGCAAAAAAACAGGTTTACTGCCAAACAGAACCTCCTGTAGGCTACCAGTGCTACCAAATAGCCAATCACAGCCCTTATTTGACATCCCCATTGACATTTTCATGCTTGTGTTGCTCTCCAACTCTTTTTACATTTAAATGTGGCTCACGAGTAAAAAAATGTTGAGGACCCATGGTATAGAGGCAAAGTCATATGGAGAGTCCATCAGGGAAAAGGTAAGTTGGCAATTAATCACGAAAATGAAAATGTAATATAAGCTTCATCATACTGAAATAAGACGTTTTCAAAATATAATCAATTAAAAATTCTTAAACTTTTCTGAAATAATGAAGTTTATCTTCACTATCCCACTCTCAGCATCTGCCTCTCTTCATTCTATCTTTATGCAGGAGTTGGGAGTCTGATTATGAATGACATTTAAATCCAATATATCTTATAGGGGGCCTGGAAGATGTATTAGAGGTCATTCTATTACAATCACCAGACATAATGTCTCTCTACATGCAGGATTTGGGCCAAAGGCAGTTATTTTTTTTTTTAGATTTTTTTTTCCTACTACAATCAGTTGAGTTAGCTCTACTACATCTGCTAGGAAGAGAAGCCCCCTATAAGATATATTGGTTCTACTGGTCAATGAAAATCTGTCTCCCAATTTCTGCATGAAGACAGAATTAAGAGAAACAGATGCTGATAGAGGGATAGTGAAGATAAATTTAATTATTTCATAAATGGTACAATATTTTTAATTGATTTTTTTAGAAAGTTTCTGATTTCAGTATGATGGAGCTTACAGTATCTTAAATTTTCATTTTCAAGTCTTTTGGCAGGGAGTTTAATATCAGTAGATGTGCACCAAATCCATGAGTTGCTCCTTAATTCCTTTGAATGCTATTTATTAGTGATGGGCGAATCTGTCGCGTTTCGCTTCGCCGAATAATTCGCGAATTTCCAGCGAAATTCGCGAAACGGCGAAAAATTCGCGAAACGAGTCGCGCGGCCCGATTTTGTCGCGCGTCGAAATATTTTGTCGCGGACGCAAGTATGTGTTTTAACGCGCGACGTTATTTTTGACGCGCAGTGCAATTTGATGAAGCCCATCTTCTATGGGTGTTTTGTTTGTATAACCTTTTTTCATCTTTGGGCCTACAAATAAAAATTTTCCCCTTAGTTTCAAGCTTTGTAGTCTGTGATGATAAATGAACATGGTATCTTTTGCTTTGTGTCTGAATGTGCTGAATTGGATTGGACTCCATGGGAAGACCAATACACATGCGTGTTTCACTTAGTATACTGCTACACACATGCCCTGCATTGTTAGAGGACTCCTATCTTGAAAAAATGGCTCCCATTTTGCAAGTTTCTTAAACTTTTAACGTTTGTGGATTTTTTCACATTACCTCTGGTCAACTGGTAATGGTATCTACTACTACTCTATATCACTGTTTAACCAAAAAGTACCATCTGTACTTCATATATCTAATAGTAGATTACTAACACAAGTACAACTAATAAATCTGAGCAGATAGTATCTGGATGCTTTGTATCTCAGATAAAAATGAATAAACCATATGTTTATGTGAATGAACCTTATATTTACATCATGTTATTGTAATGATTCTGAAATACTATGTAATGTAATTTTAATGACTACGATTAAGAATAGTCATCGTTGTGTTATTAGAATCCAAACAATTCCAAGTACCATGTGAGTATTAGTTTAGTCAAATGAAAAATGAACTCAAAATATAGAGATATAAAAAAAAATTTTAATTTACAACATAGCACAACGGGTGCTGCAAGATTAAATAAATAAATTAAAGTGGAGGAGGAGGAGGAGGAGGAACTACCCTCTGCCCGGACTCAACCATGTCCCTGAGCTCTCCCAGCTCCTGCCGCATGGCATTAACTTGATGAGCTATTGTGACCAGGAGCTCAGTCTGGTCATAGTAGGCATGCTCTGTCTGAGTGCCTACACTGAGCCCCTGGTCGTCCGCTGGTGGTGCCGCCTGGTGAGGTGGTGGTGCCGCCTGGACAGGTGGTGGAGGCGGTGCTGCCTCATCAGGTGGAGGCGGTGCTGCCTCATCAGGTGCAGGCGGTGCTGCCTGGTCAGGTGGTGGTGGTGGTGGTGGTGGTACTTCCCCATCATCAGGATCATCTTGGATCCATTCAGCTGGCAATGAATAAATTTCAGTTTGAGTAACACAGCAATTGCATTTGTACAGTATAAATTATACAGGATAAGGTGTCATGTTGTAACTACAGGAAAATTAACTTTATTGTAGTTAAGAAGGGAAACCTATTTTTTCCGTTTAAATAAATCTACCTTTATGTGAAGTAAAATTCTTATTAGCCTTGTCACAGGCCTAAACAAATACACATTTGCTCCAAAATACCAAAATAAATAGGAATCAAGTGCAGGGCAAGATTTACATAGTAGGCACCCCTAGGCCCACTGCCATTCGTCGCCCCTGTCCCCTCCCCTTTATTCGGGCAAATTTTTATCATCTGGACAGGAGCAATGGGGATTGCTGCATGGGAAACTATTGTATCTCCTGTGCATCCCCAGTTTTTCTGAACCAATATGGGTGTGGTTGGGCAGCATGCCGCCACCCTAAAATCTTCCAGCCCTAGGCCCGGGCCTTGGTGACCTTTCCACAGATCCGAGCCTGATCAAGTGGCTTTATTGTAGTTAAGAAGGGAAACCTATTTATTATGTTTAAATAAATCTACCTTTAAGTGAAGTAAAATTCTTATTAGCCTTGTCACAGGCCTAAACAAATACACATTTGCTCCAAAATACCAAAATAAATAGGAATCAAGTGGCTTTATTGTAGTTAAGAAGGGAAACTCATGTATTGCATTTAAATAAATATTATAATCTTTTTAAATAATCTCCATTTGACAGCTCATTTACTTGTTATCTAACTTGTCTGCAATTATGTCAGTCAGTCAAAGTCAACTGTTCCAATCCTAATTACAGCATTCACTTAAATACATTTTTGCTGTAAAATAGCAAATCATTATAAGATGTTTTCTTTTTAAATAACTCTACCTTCCACCTCCACGCGCAGCTCATCTACAAATGCGCTGTGGCGCCTTTTCAAGTCGCTCCAGATCCTCTGGAGCTCCCGCAAACTTAAGCGCAGGTGGTACTCCCTCCGCAGCCTGCGCCTCAGCCGATCCATTATGCTCCTTCGGAGCGCCTGGATTCCTCTCACTCCAGGAGGGATATTGTCGTATCCCTCCTGGTGCAGGTACCTGACGAAGTACCGCAGCTGGTCCCGGTTCATCATGCCAGGTCCTGCCATTTTCAAACTGCACTCCTAAAAATGTAAGCACGGGCGGGGCTATTTATAGTGGCGACGCCCATTTTTGACGCGCGCATGACGCGCGTCACATGACGCGTGCGCGCACACGACGCGCGTCACATGACGCACGCGCGCGCATGCGCAAACACAGTTTTGATATGGCGCGCGCCGAATGTCGTCGCGCGGCGACGAACCTCGTCGCGCGGCGACGAACCTCGTCGCGGCGGCGACGAACCTCGTCGCGACGGCGACGAACCTCGTCGCGACGGCGACGAAATTGATAAATTGACTACTGTAACACTCAAATACATTGATTTTTTAAAATAAATTATGATATTAAGTCACACTATATTTGGCAATTAGGCACTATTAGAAGTAACATTATTCCCCTAGCAATCATACATTGATTTAAATAAGAGACTGGAATATGAATAGGAGAGGCCTAAATGTAAAAAAGTAGCAATGACTAACAATACGTTTGTAGCCTGACATAGTATTTGCTTTTTAGTTGGGGTCAACTCATTGACCCACATTTAAAAGCTGCAAAGAGTCAGAACTTAGAAGAAAAAGGCAAACAATAAAACCAAATTAAAAGTTGCTTAGAATTTGCCATACTATTGCATACTAAAAGTTTCCTTAAAGGTGAACCACCCCTTTAAGGGCTTTGCACTGGATCTATGAATACGTTGTGTAAAGTGTTTGGAAACAAAGGATGGCGTTTGTTCTCTTTGAAGGTTATGGACAGCAAACTGGGACAAGACTGCTTGTGAAGTTGAAAGTCGCAAAATAGCAGATGCAGCTGAAAGTGGGATGTAAGATGGACATCATCTAGGAATGAAATTCCTCTTTCCATTAAGCAAACTGTGTTGTCTCGTTTATTTAACTCAAGGACAAAAGCATTCATAGAGGACAAATTCAATCTAAATTATTACTTACAGCATGAATTTAAGCAGAGTTTATGGCTATGTTTGTGTCAGCCAGGGTTGCCAGGTTGGTTGGTTTCCAGTCAAATTTACTGGGCTGATGTTTGGGGCCTGTTTGGGCCTCTGTGTAATTTGAATGCAAGGGCCTATTTTGACTCCCAGACCAGACATGGCTTTGGGACTACCATTAAAACATTTCCCTTACTTTTGTACACAGTGATGAATGTATATATGCCATGTTTTGCTTTGGAATCAATGGGAAGAGCAATTCGCACCTATGTTCCACTCAGTTACTGCTATACACACATGCCCTCCCTGTATACATTTTTTAGAGCACTCCTATCATTTCAAAAGAAAGAATAATGACAGAGGCAAAGGACTTTTGGCCGCAGTCGTTTCAGGGGTAATAATAGTGTGAATACATTTGACAACCAAGCAGCAAGCATTGTTGTAATGAATTTTATTAGAGCCAGAAGAATTAAATGAGGCAGGCCTCAACCCCCAGAAGAAATTAGCCAAACAATGGGGCTGTATTCGAAGAAACATTTTTAGAAGCCATGATAGGCCTCAACCACCAGAAGACATTAGCCAACTTAGCGGCAAAATTACAAGCAACCTATTTAGAAGCCATGATAGGCCTCAACCCCCAGAAAAAATTAGCCAACAATATGGCAGTATTCGAAGAAACAGTTTTAGAAGCCATGTTAGGCCTCAACCCCCAGAAGAAATTAGCCAACAATGTGGCAGTATTCGAAGAAACCTTTTTTAGAAGCCATGATAGGCCTCAACCCCCAGAAGAAATTAGCCAACAATGTGGCAGTATTCGAAGAAACATTTTTAGAAGCCATGATAGGCCTCAACCCCCAGAAGAAATTAGCCAACAATGTGGCAGTATTCGAAGAAACCTTTTTTAGAAGCCATGATAGGCCTCAACCACCAGAAGAAATTAGCCAACAATGTGGCAGTATTCGAAGAAACATTTTTAGAAGCCATGATAGGCCTCAACCCCCAGAACAAATTAGCCAACAATATGGCAGTATTCGAAAAAACATTTTTAGAAGCCATTATAGGCCTCAACCCCCAGAAGAAATTAGCCAACAATATGGCAGTATTCGAAAAAACATTTTTAGAAGCCATGATAGGCCTCAACCCTCAGAAAAAATTTAGCCAACAATATGGCAGTATTCGAAGAAACATTTTTAGAAGCCATGATAGGCCTCAACCCCCAGAAGAAATTAGCCAACAATGTGGCAGTATTCGAAGAAACATTTTTAGAAGCCATGATAGGCCTCAACCCCCAGAAGAAATTAGCCAACAATGTGGCAGTATTCGAAGAAACATTTTTAGAAGCCATGATAGGCCTCAACCCTCAGAAAAAATTTAGCCAACAATATGGCAGTATTCGAAGAAACATTTTTAGAAGCCATGATAGGCCTCAACTACAAAAAAAAATTGCCGACAATGCAGCAGTAGTGTCAGCAACAGCAGTAGGAGCCTTGATAGACACCCACCAGAGTTTTGCCAAATAATGAGGCATTAGTAGCAACAGCAGCGGCAACAACAGTCATGTTGTAAATTTCAATCAACTCTATATTAGAGCCAGAAGAATTAAATGAGGCAGGCCCCAAACAGAGAAGACTTTTGCCAAATAACGAGGCATTAATAGCAACAGCAGCGGCAACAACAGTCATGTTGTAAATTTCAATCAACTCTATATTAGAGCCAGAAGAATTAAATGAGGCAGGCCCCAAACAGAGAAGACTTTTGCCAAATAACGAGGCATTAATAGCAACAGCAGTGGCAGCAACAGTCATTTTGTAACTTGTAACTTTTAATCAACTCTATATTAGAGCCAGAAGAATTAAATGAGGCAGGCCCCAAACAGAAGACTTTTGCCAAATAACGAGGCATTAATAGCAACAGCAGCGGCAACAACAGTCATGTTGTAAATTTCAATCAACTCTATATTAGAGCCAGAAGAATTAAATGAGGCAGGCCCCAAACAGAGAAGACTTTTGCCAAATAACGAGGCATTAATAGCAACAGCAGTGGCAGCAACAGTCATTTTGTAACTTGTAACTTTTAATCAACTCTATATTAGAGCCAGAAGAATTAAATGAGGCAGGCCCCAAACAGAAGACGTTTGCCAAATAATGAGGCATTAGTAGCAACAGCAGCGGCAACAACAGTCATGTTGTAAATTTCAATCAACTCTATATTAGAGCCAGAAGAATTAAATGAGGCAGGCCCCAAACAGAAGACGTTTGCCAAATAATGAGGCATTAGTAGCAACAGCAGCGGCAACAACAGTCATGTTGTAAATTTCAATCAACTCTATAGTAGAGCCAGAAGAATTAAATGAGGCAGGCCCCAAACAGAGAAGACTTTTGCCAAATAACGAGGCATTAATAGCAACAGCAGTGGCAGCAACAGTCATTTTGTAACTTGTAACTTTTAATCAACTCTATATTAGAGCCAGAAGAATTAAATGAGGCAGGCCCCAAACAGAAGACATTAGCCGCAAAATTGTAAGAAAAATATTTAGAAGCCATGTTAGGCCTCAACCAGAAGAAATTAGCCAACAATGTGGCAGTATTCGAAGAAACATTTTTAGAAGCCATGTTAGGCCTCAACCAGAAGAAATTAGCCAACTTAGCGGCAAAATTGTAAGCAACATATTTAGAAGCCATGTTAGGCCTCAACCAGAAGAAATTAGCCAACAATGTGGCAGTATTCGAAGAAACATTTTTAGAAGCCATGTTAGGCCTCAACCAGAAGAAATTAGCCAACTTAGCGGCAAAATTATAAGCAACATATTTAGAAGCCATGTTAGGCCTCAACCAGAAGAAATTAGCCAACAATGTGGCAGTATTCGTAGAAACATTTTTAGAAGCCATGTTAGGCCTCAACCAGAAGAAATTAGCCAACAATGTGGCAGTATTCGAAGAAACATATTTAGAGGCCATGTTAGGCCTCAACTACTAAAAAAATTTGCCGACAATGCAGCAGTAGTATCTACGATAGCAGTAGGAGCTTTGATAGGCCCCCACCATAAAAAAATTGCAGACAATGCAGCACAGCAGCAGTACTACTAGGGCTAGTAGCAGGCTACAGCAGCAGCAGCAGCAGCAAGGGCAGCAGGTGCAGACAGATGGGGAATGGGCAATACCACTGAGGAGGAGAGTATGGGCAGCAATGGAGAGAGGAGGATAAATCTATGGAGGAGAAGGAGGAGAGGAGGCTAGTCTCTGCTGTCTGCAATGGGCACTTGGATATCCCCGCTTATCCATGCCTCATTCATTTTAATGAATGTCAGCTTATCCACGCTGCCAGTGGATAGCCGTGTCCGCTTCTCAGTGACCACCCCACCTGCGGCACTGAAGACACGCTCTGACAGGACACTGGCAGGGGGGCAAGCCAGCACCTCCAGAGCGTACTGTGCCAGTTCTGGCCACTGGTCGAGCCTCGAGACCCAATAATGCATGGGGTCATCGTCAGGGCGAATGGCATCCTGCACGCTGACTGACCCCATGTAGTCAGCCACCATATGCTCCACCCGCTGCTGGTGGTGGCTTTGGGTGCTGACTGGGCCTGCTGCTGGCCGTTGAGGCTCGAAAAAGCTCTTCCACACACCCATGAGATCTCCGCCCTTGCTGCTGCTGCTGCTGCTAGGCCCCCGTCTCTGCTGGGTGTGTGGAGTAGTGGAGGCCTGAGAAGTGTCAGACTGGGGGAAGGCCTCCACTAATTTTGAGCACAGAGCCTTCCTCAATTGACCCATCCTCCTCTCTCTCTGGCTGGGTACAAGGAACTCCCCCACCTTTCCCTTGTACCGTGGGTCAAGCAAAGTAGCCACCCAATAATCCTCCCGGTCTTTGATAGAACAGACCCGGGGATCGCTTCGGAGGCAAGTCTGCATATGGGCAGCCATGTAAAAGAGGTGCCCCCGACCAACCTCTTCTTGACTGCCCTCCAGATGCAGCAGGTCATCTGGCTCGACCTGCCCCTGCTCTGTACCCTCCCAGCCGCGGACAATAGCTGGGGTGGTTGGGTGGCATGTGCCCTGCTCCCCATGCTGCGCAGGCACCCAGTCCTCCTCTCCCTCATCCTCCTCATCGGGCACCATCTCCTCCTCAGCCCCCTCTGCCTGCCTACGGGGCCTACTCTCCTCCTCCTCCTCCTCAGGCACGTCACCCTCCTCTAGCAGCCCATCCAACGTGCGCTTGAGGAGGAACACCAGGGGTATGACATCGCTAAGACACGCATTGTCCCTGCTAACAAAGCGTGTCGCCTGCTCAAAGGGGGCAAGTACTTGGCAGAGCTGCCTCATTTGCTGCCACTGCTCTGCACTAAAGTACCCCAAATCTGCCCCCTGAGTACCCCTGGCACTGTGCTCCAGCAGGTAATTGCTGACCGCCCAGCGCTGCTCTACGAGGCGCTCCACCATGTGCAGGGTGGAATTCCAGCGCGTCGGCAGGTCACAGATGAGCCGGTGGGGTGGCAGACTATGCTGCCGCTGCATCCGTGCCAAAGACGCGCTAGCGGTGGGGGACCTGCGAAAATGGGCACATACCCTACGTACCTTCTCCAGCATGTCACCCAACCCTTGGTAGCTCTTGAGGAAGCGCTGCACCACAAGGTTGAGGACATGTGCAAAGCAAGGCATGTGGGTCAGGTGCCCTAGGCGGATGGCGGCCAGCAGGTTGCGACCGTTGTCGCAAACAATATTACCTGCTTGGAGCTGGCGGGGAGTGAACCACCGCTGCACCTGAGTCTGGAAGGCAGCCATGAGCTCAGGTGCAGTATGACTCCTCTCGCCCAGGGAGAGGAGTTGCAGCACAGCCTGACATCGCCTGTGCTGCACTGAAGCGTAGCTGCGGGGACGCTTCAGGGGTGGCTCATCCATAGTGGAGGAGGAGGAGGTGGACATGTGGGGTTTGCCCTGTACCCACGGGGAGGCACCTGTAGCCTGAGGGGAGCGCCCCGGCTTGCACCCTCCCCAGCACTCATGAGGGTGACCCAGTGCGCAGTGTAGGTTATGTACCTCCCCTGCCCATGCCTGCTGGTCCACGTGTCAGTGGTGCAGTGCACCCTGCCGCCAACAGCATGATCCAGCGACAGGGACACATTCTCAACCACATGCTGGTGGATGGCAGGGACGGCCTTCCTGGCAAAATAATGGCGGCTGGGGATCCGCCAGTTAGGGGCAGCGCAAGCCATCAGCTGTCGGAAGGGGGCTGCTTCGACTAGCTGATAGGGCAGCAGCTGCACTGCCAGAAGCTTTGCCAGGCAGCCATTAAGCCTCTGCACTTGGGGGTGGCTGGGGGAGAGAGGCGTCTTGCGGCTGAGGAACTGGGGGAGGGAAACCTGGCGGGACAGGGGCCGCATTGAGGAGGAGGAGGCTGCAGAAGAGGCTGAGCTACACAGTGGCTGCCTCCGACTGTGAGCCCCAGAATCCTCTTCACCTGCTGCAGGGTCTGGGGAGCTAGCACCTCTTCCCTGAGGAATGGGAGGAGGTGGACAGGAAGCACCACTGCCACCCGGTGCCCTGCCACTTTGGTGCTGCTCCCACGTCATCCTGTGATGACGTTTCATATGGGAACTTAAAGCTGATGTTCCCATATGTGACCCTGCCTGCCCCCTTCGAACCTTCTGCCGGCAGAGCTGGCACACTGCTATTGCCTGGTCCTCTGCCTGGCACGTGAAAAAAGCCCACACTGCTGAAGTGCGGGCCACTGCCTTGCCTGCTGTGGAGGGTTGAGGATGGTCCCCACCCGTACGCACATAGGCTTTGGACCTAGGCGCAGTGCTGCCCTGTTGCCTGCCCCCACTAGCAGTGGTCGGTGGAGCCGGCTCTTCATCCTCATCAACAACAAACAGTTCCCCCCCTGAACTGCTGCTGTTATCCTCTGGAGCCGGCTCCCAGGGTCTGTCCCTGTCATCGTCCTCCCCCAGACCAGACCCTGCATCATACATGGCATCAATACCCACATCCAGCATGCTGGTGTCTGACCCCACACCAGCAACTTGCTGCCCTGCCATAAGGGGACCCTGCCCAATATCCCCTATTGATGTGGGCTGTGACATGACCACCTCCTCCTCTTCATCAGACATGAATGCCCCCCCCATTCCTGCCTGATCATCAAAAAGATCCAGGGTGTCTGGGCCCAAGTCCACCTCAGGATCAAATAAGAGGGATGGGGTGTCATCCCACACTGAGCTAGCAGGTGATGCCACCTCCTGCCGCTCACTGGTGCCTGCTGCAGATGAGGTAGCCTGGGTCAGCCAGTCTACCACTGCCTCTGCCTGCTGCGACCGTATGGGTCGCGAAGCAGTGGCAAAAAAATCGGGCACAGTCCTACGTGGACCAGTTGCCCCGCTGCTGCGACCCACAGCCACCTGCTGCTGTGGCATTTGCTGCTGCTGTTGTTGCAGCTGCTGCTGCTGTTGTTGCAGCTGCTGCTGCTGTTGTTGTTGCAGCTGCTGCTGTTGTTGTTGCAGCTGCTGCTGTTGTTGTTGCAGCTGCTGCTGTGATGGCAGCTGCTTTGATGGCAGCTTGTGCTGCGACTGATTTACAGTGCCCAGACTGGGCATGGCACATGGCTGTTGTGGGGTTGGATGCCCACGGCCAGCACCACGGCCTCTTCCTCGGCCACCCTTCTTCCCACCACCACCACCACCACCCATCCCTAACCCACCCTTCTTCCCACCACCACCACCACCACCCATCCCCCTCTCCCACGGCCCGTCATATTGGGCAACTAAACTTAAAAAAAAAAATATATATATAAGGGGGGGTTTGGATATTTCGGGGAAGGAAAGGAGAAAAAAATAAAACCCTCAACTAAATCCCCTCAGCAGAAGTGTGCACCCACAAGGAGTACACACACCAGCACAGACAAAGACAAAGACAGTTAGCCCTAAAAAGGGCTATTGGGTGGTGAGCAGGCAAGCAGAAGAGGGAAAACAGTAAACTGAAATCCACAACCTCCACTTGCACTGACTCAGAAAAAAAAAAAGCTCTCTACACAATCTCCACTAGCTAAATCACACACAAATCTCTCACTATCCTGCTCTCTCTACCTCTACCAGAAACGCCACGAGTAATGGCCGCCTCTGCAGCTCCTTATATAGCCAGTGGGTTGGCTCAGGGATGGCTCACATCTTATTGGCTGCTGTGGGTGATGTTTAGTTTGTCGCGCGTCTTTTTGTTTTGACGCGCATTAGCGGCGTCGCGGCTCGTCGCGCGACGAAAATTTCGACGCGCGGCGAAACGAGTCGCGAGGCGAATTTTTGCCGCAATTTCGCGAAAAATTCGCCCGCGGCGAAACGCAGAAATTCGCCGCGAATTTAACCATGGCGAATTTATTCGCCCATCCCTACTATTTATTCAATAAAACTGATACTCCTAGTTCTCTGGATACTTTTTGACATTCTATAAATGTGCTCAGACACAGGTATTGTGCTACATACGACGACAACAAATAGCCAAATTGGGACCAATTGGGAATCAGTACTTGGTAAATACACCCAGCAAGAGTGGAAGCATAATGTGATGACTTCAGTGCTGAAGAACTGCTTCAATATTTGTACAGTAAAGAGTCACTTGATCTTCTCTCTGCACCCCAGTCATACAGCAAAGTTTGCCCATTATGGCACCGTCACTAGCCAATATTTACACACTGTATGAACACTCATTGTCAAGAAGATAAAAAGTGGAAGAAGCGGGCAAATGAGCTCACAATGATTGCATGTGTATTCATAAACTCAACAAAGCAATCTGGATCCTGTGAGTTTTGCACCCATATCACTGGTGTAACGGTAGGGTCCAGGCAATTGCCATGAAAGTCAAAGAAAGAGCAATTCCTTATCATCATTTTTTGCTACTTAACACTATCAAATTTATCGGATTTAAGGTTCAGGCAATCAAAAAAAAAACCCCAAATCATGAAAAACTCCAGATAAACAATTTATTTTTCAAAAACATGAAAATGAATAAATCTGCCTTCCATTTTTTTGGGTTTGAGTTTTTTTTTGGTGATCTTGCATCAGTGTTGCATCAGTAAATTAAAACATCCTTTTTTTTTTTTTTTTCAAGTGGAAACCACATGAGACATGAGATGAGGTATCGGCTCCTCGGGCAAAAGAAATGTGTGAGGTCAAGCAAAAGTCATTTTCTAATCTATCTCAAAAATAAAAATATAACACTGAAGATTAACTTCAACAGATCAACAAAATGTCATTCTCAAAGTCATCAAAAGAACCCTTTTTCTTAGCG
Source organism: Xenopus laevis (assembly GCF_017654675.1). Taxonomy (NCBI): domain Eukaryota; kingdom Metazoa; phylum Chordata; class Amphibia; order Anura; family Pipidae; genus Xenopus; species Xenopus laevis. Next base: position 5,444,787 of record NC_054377.1, read on the forward strand.
TAGTCCTGATTTATAAGATACAGAACTACTCCAACTGTCACTGCACAAACTGGTATACCTTCACCGGACAAGTAAATGGAACATAGGCTGCACCACTCCACAATTACCCCTTATTCTTCATGCTCAGTCTATCAGTGCCTTACCACCTTCTATGACCTTTAATAATTCCCTTTGCTCTCACAGTTCTCAACTGCACCTCCATTTAGACCACTCGTCCCAACTCCACACTCTACTCACATAAATATCCTTGTCTTTATTTTCTTCCACCTATTTTTCCCACCTATAGTTGGAAAAACTCTATGTTGAAATAGTCTATGTGTACCCTTTTTAGGTCACCCATATCCTTCCATTCCTCTTCCTTATGACCACCATTGAGATTAGCCCCTGCCCAGTGGAATGTATAAGCCAATATCCATACAATGCATAAAGCATCATTAGTATTATGAGACTCCAACTAACCTGCCTTTATATTTTTTTAGAACTTTGGAAAAAACATGGGTACCCTGAAGAAACAAACTTCTTAAAGGGATACTGTCATGGGAAAAAAATTTTTTCCCAAAATGAATCAGTTAATAGTGCTGCTCCAGCAGAATTCTGCACTGAAATCCATTTCTCAAAAGAGCAAACAGATTTTTTTATATTCAATTTTGAAATCTGACATGGGGCTAGACATATTGTCAATTTCCCAGCTGCCCCAAGTCATGTGACTTGTGCCTGCACTTTAGGAGAGAAATGCTTTCTGGCAGGCTGCTGTTTTTCCTTCTCAATGTAACTGAATGTGTCTCAGTGGGACATGGGTTTTAACTAGGCAGCTGTTATCTTGTGTTAGGAAGCTGCTATCTGGTTACCTTCCCATTGTTCTTTTGTTTGGCTGCTGGGGGGAAAAGGGAGGGGGTGATAATCACTCCAATTTGCAGTACAGCAGTAAAGAGTGATTGAAGTTTATCAGAGCACAAATCACATGACTTGGGGCAGCTGGGAAATTGACAATATGTCTAGCCCCATGTCAGATTCCAAAATTGAATATAAAAAAATCTGTTTGCTCTTTTGAGAAATGGATTTCAGTGCATAATTCTGCTGGAGCAGCACTATTAACTGATTCATTTTGAAAAAAATGTTTTTTCCCATGACAGTATCCCTTTAAGAATAGTGCTCTGGTTGAAATCAAACCCAGGATCCTAGGGTGGCAAGTAAGCAATGTTTCTCCCTTTATACCCTTAAATACAAACAAATACAATAAAACCACAGAAAAGGGGAAGCAGATATTGCTGGGGAATTTTTGTATTTATTGGTGCCTGACAGTTATTGGTGTATCAAATTAAAACACTGCACAGTCATTGGGCAATCTAGGATTCAACTGTAGGTCAGATGTGGACAGGAGAACATAAAGTCAGCTGGGTTAAATCAAAATTGATCAATATTATTGCAACATAATAAGTAATTCATGAACACAAAGATAAAAACATAAAATGAAAAACCAAAAGGGTGGAAATATCAAAAGTGCTATATGAGTTCCTATTTGTTTTTTTTGTTGTATCCTCTTTTTGGTTTTAATTTTTCAGATTTTTTTGTTACTGTTATTTTTAGAAACAAAATATTATTTGAATAAAAAGTGCTATATGAAATAATTTTTTTTCACCTTTTTGTTGACCTTGTTAATTATTTAAAAAAAAAAAAAAATAGAAGAATTTGCCCAATAACTTCTCCAATTATATATTTTACTGTACTTGACCTTATTTATAACTTTAAAGTTTCACAATAGCATTAAGACATATAATTTTTCATATTTAAAATGTTGGAGGGTGCAGAATTGGTGGTTTTTCACTGGATATGAAACAAATGTTTAATTTCATAATGACACTCTAAGGAGCAGGTTAAGGGATGAATATAAATTGATGGCTTTGTCTCAAAAGGCTCCTTGGCTTTCAGGATTTTCTTTTTCCACTTTCTTTTTATTTGGAATAGAATAATAATTAAATGGCCTTCCAAATGAAATACAATGTAGCATATTAGCAATATCTCCAGTCTCAGAAGGAAAATAATTAGATTTTCTGATATTATTCAGAATCACACAGCCACTTCCCGTTATTGAATCTGAAAAGAATGAATTTGTCATATTTATTATAGGGCTGAATACTTTTTTTTTTTTAAAGGGCTTTTTCTGCTCTCTGATGCTTCTACAGTATGTGGAATTTTATATTCCTTCAGTGGGGGATGGACTGCTACAGAGGAAGAGGCGGGACCAAACATATGAAAGTCATTTCTTGAGTACAGTGTACAGAGAATGGAAAATACACAAATAAAATCAATACAGATGATGGAGATTAATTATTAATGATGAACGAAAATTCTTTATCTTTAGTCATCTTCATCATCTTCATTTTCTTCTCTATCCAGCGCCACATTTTCACTTTCTACTTCAACAGCGCTGGAGAACCAAGTTTCTAGGCCATACTTTGAAGAGATGCCTAAAAAAAGAAATATGTGAAAGTTTTTCGGACAATTACTAGTGAAAAAATATCTGAACACCTCTAAAAGTCTGAATGGCTAAAAAAATGGTCCAATGAGAGCAACCCCCATTGACTAAGGGACATCAACTGTTTTTACTTGGCAAAGTTTTGTATTAGAGTTTTTAGTGGTTGTTAAACCTAATAAATCTCACATTTTTAGAGTTTTAGAGAATTAAAAAATGAGCACAAATTATTAAATAAAAAATAAGATTTTTTGAATAAAAATAGAAATTCAAATGTCAGCCCATTATTCCTTTTCTCTTTTTCTTGCATTTCTTTCCAGTAAAACCAAACACATGGTGAAATGCTAGTTTAGATTCACAAATATTTTATCACTTGCAAAAATGAGAATTTCACTGGGAAGCTGTATCAGTCAAAAACATGCGCTCATCCTTATGCATAAATTCCCTCCCCTAAATTCATAAACGTGTTAATTAATCTAATTTTTATGAAAACAAAGTTGACCAAACTCAATTCCACAAATTGAACTCACTGATCAATCATTTTTCTTGAAACAAAATCAGAGCGATAAAACGTTCAGGGACATCTGCCTTTGACTTCAACATGACCTAGACATGTTTGAGATGGTGTATTTTCGGATTTGGATTTTTAGCAGAATTTTGGTATGATTAATTTCTAAAAATGCAAGTTTTTATTTTTCCACAGAAAATTTGAGCTTTCCTCCTAAAAACCTCGACCAGAAATTTTTTTGAGGTTTAATAAATGGGCTCCTAAGAGTTGCCTCTCTTGATACCTTTCTGTTACAGGGGTTGCAGGAGCTGACAAAAACATATTCAACTGTGAAGAAAAATAAATTAAACCGTAAAAAGAACGGTCTGTGCCACATACCCACATGTAACCCCCGGTAACTATGCCAATGGTTACATTGTTTGTCTGCCATGTTTGATTACCATTTAGGTAGATGATGATCCTTCTCTGCAGATAAGGCTCAAATATTATGGAGAGATTATGTATATAGGATCATTTGAATAGCCTTGAATCACCTTGTAGATTGTAAATGTTTAGAAGAAAAAAAATCCGTGGTCTCACTGCCAAACCTAATTCGCTTCTCGTTCTCTAGTAGTTAGCAACTCATCTGTTTTAAATAAGATTCTTCTCTTAATAAATGAACTGTCTCGATATGAAATGATATGAGCGGCACTTTATAGAAGGAAATGACCTTAGTGGTCACTCTCTGCTTTTTAGCCATTAGTCACAAATTGACTATTTTAGCATCTAAATTAGGGTTCACATTTTCCCATTAAAAATCAATATAAAGAAAGTGCTGACCTCATTCACCAAAATGGACCTTTAAATGATCTTTAAAAAAAAAATAAAAATTGAGAATAGGATTTATCTGCTTTCTGGCTTCTGTCCTCACTGCAGCAAGAACCTTCCTGATAGAAGAAAGTCACTTTGCATCTTGGCAGGTGGTAAAAGACCCCTAAATCCCATTATGACCTCATTTAATTCAATGTTTCAGAAAAGGGGGAAAAACATTTCCACTTAGAGAAAAATGTCAATTTTCTATGAATTTGAAAGCAAAAAACATTTATTTATTAAATCTGCTGTTTTGTTTTGACACGTGGAGGCCTATTTATCAAAGTGTTTTAGGTTTTAGAGGTTTTTGAAACCACGACTAAACTCACAAACTCTAAAATTACGAATTTTGTGAAATTTATAAAAAAAAAAAGTACAAACAGAAAATAATGCACTAAAAATTTCGAATACCTTTAAGGGTGGTGACACGCTGAGATTCGGGGGGGGGTTAGTCACGAAACGTCAAATTGGCTCTTCTTTTTCGGTCGGCTAATCACCCCTAAAGGCCATCCCGTCGGCTAGAATGTAAATCGCAGATGGAATGCCATTTGGAATGATTTGTTTTCCGAAGTTGCCCAAAGTTTCCTAGTGAGGCAACTTCGGACAATTCGGAAAACAAAGTCTCATCCGACATCTCCCCGAATCTTAGGGGATCAAGGTCTGAATTTATCTCAATATGGTCTGCTACAAACTCCGATCTAACCTGCTCGGGTTTTTAACGCTTACTTATTATTACATTTTCCCGATAATTATCTTTGCGGTAAAAGCTCTGATTTTCACGTTTTTTTCGTGAATTTCCCCCAAAAACTCCGAAAAATTCTGAGTTTTCAGGGAAAATTCATAAAAAAACCGTGAAAATCTGAGCTTGTGAAATTGCCCGAAACCCCCGACACAACCAAAAATCAATGGAACTGTTCCCATTGACTTTTACGCAACCTCGACTAGTTTGAGATGCCGTGTTTTTATATTCTGGCTTTTTAGCCCTCTGGGTTTAATAAATTCTAAAAAATTTGTGATTTTTTTAAGCCTATTATAACACAAAAAAAACAAAACTTTTACAGATTTCGGGAAATTTCGTGTATTCCGAGCTTAGTAAATACCCCCTTGTGTGTGTCACCACCGTTAAACCTCTAAAAATTTGATTTCTTCAGAAAATTCCCAGCAAAAAAAAATCTATAAACTTCTAAAAGTCCAAATTGATTTAAAACGGTCCAATAGGATCAGCGGAGCTCCCATTGACTTCTTTAGAACATTGACAACTTTTACCTGCTGAAGTTTTGTATTAGTGATTTTCATGGTTTAGATTTCATTTAATCCATCTCAAATTTTTAGAGCTTTTAGAAAAAATAGGAAAACCACAAAGTTTTAGAGATTCAATTCAATTCTGTATATGGAAATATTGTTGAACTTGGTATAAAACAAACCTATGTTTCAAATTTCTTATCTGGTTTAGACTGAACTGTAGTGATGGGTGAATCTGTGCCATTTCGCTTCACCTGAAAAACTTGCGACTTTACCGAAAATTTCACGAAACTGCAAAAAATTCACAAAAACGCATTGAAGTCAATGGGTGCGATAGACAATTTTTATACACGTGAATAAAATTTTGATGCTCGACAATTTTAAGCACATGACTATTCGGAAGCGCAACAATTTCTTTTTGTCCCTGCGGATTTTTTGTATTGGAATGTATTCGAAGATGCTGAAATGTGGAAATTCAACACAAATTCTTGCCTGTCAAATAAATTCGCCCATCACTATGTAGAAAAAATATCTTAGCATAAAAAGAAAGATAATTTCAGTGAAGATTCCGGCGAATACCGAACCAAATCAGAACCCTAATTTGCATATGTTAATTAGGGGGGAAGGGTATACATTATTGAATTCCTGTTTTGTGTGATAGAAAAGTCATGTTATTCAATACGAAATCTGAAAACTGTTTCTTTTTAAAATCTTTTTTAGAATCTGTGCTACAAATTTAACATGTATTTTGTATCACCAGAAAAAAACTGCACGGGAAAAATTGACCTCAATACATTTGGTGCGAGAAAAAAAAGCCTATTGACTTCAATGCATTTTCCCACAGTTTTACAATCTTTACAGCAATACGAAACAAGCATTTTTGGTTCTATCTATAAAGCATTTCGGATCTGACAGCGGTCCTGGCTGTTATAACTGATTGAAAATGAACGTGCCCCCAGATATCCACAGAAGTGTTAGGTACAGTACAACAAAACTGCTGCCACCGAATAATCAAATAGCCACAACTTGTTGGTCTTTCTTGGAACATTGCACACAATTGTGCTGTTTGCACCATTAGGAAGATTAATAAATTATTTCCAGTAGAAATTTTATTATATTTATAAATTCCACTTATTTCACACGCTGAATGACAAATAGAATCCCTGTTGTGTTTCTTTTCCCCACTCTCATCTTATAGTGAAGCTGATTGCGTCTGGTGTCACAGCAACCCGGCTCAGGGAGAGCATTCAAGTGCCACTTACTCTGGCCATTTTCTGTTTCTTTAACTTCAGTGATTGAACCGAATCAGCTCAATTACTTAGCAATAGAGACAATAATCTTATTTCCTCCAAGCTGATGAATATAATTTATTGTGGCACATTGCTGACATGGAGTGAGGGTTGCCTTCTGCCTAATGGGTAATATGAGCAGAGAGCAGAATCGAATGACCTTGCAATAAGGGAATTGTAGAGCAATAGATTTGAAGTCACCTTCATTCTTGATCGCCATCGTTGAGAAGTACAAACGTGGCTTTTTAATGACAACGGAAAGAGCATTTTATATGGGTTCAGCACCTTCCCAGAAGAAGCTATGGTTTGCTACATAAAGAAGAAACCTGACTAATTGCAGGGGTGCTGTTGGGTTTTGTCATGGCTGTCTGCCTCCATTTAAATGCTACAAAGTATAAAGGAGCATAAAAAACACATGGGCAAAAAACTGATGGGGTAAATCAATGCACATTCATAGATTGGCATCTCCATACCTGGTTGAATTATCATGGAAAATGTATATCCTAAATGTATCTCCTAATCAATGTATGGGTCTGGGATGCTACAACCACATGGGAGTTTGGCTTGTCCTGATGTAAAAGTACAAAGATTATGGTAAAAATATATGGGACAGGAATGAATCTGGCCTTCTTAATGCTAAAAAGATAGGTGTGTTAAAGCCCATATAGGATTAATAGAAGTCAACCCCCGTGGTAAACAGAACAAGATAACTCCTTATCGTATAAAAATAGAGATTAGTCTATCTAGCTTCTTGTATCTCCAGATTGGATATGAGTCCCAAGTGAAATCAGTAAAGGGGACCACAATAAGTAAAGACGGACGACTGCAAGGCAAAACCTTAAGTTGATGAGCTGTAGAAGAACAAGATATTGGGTCATTGCCCTGCTGATCATCACTATTGAAAGGGGACCCGTCACCCAAAAAAATAATTCAAAATCCTATTTTTTCACATTAGTCAAGCAAAATGAACTTTAATTACACTATATAAATTATTCGAATCTTGTTTTCTTCAGTTTGGGAATTAATGATTAGAGCACGCAGACAGCAGCCATTTTTGTTATTTAGGCAAGCCTTGCATTATCTCAGAATCTTGTTTGTGCACCAGAATGGGGGACCCAATCAGTGAGATTTAGGGGTGATCCATGAGTGTCTAAGAATTCTGAGACATTTTCTGAGTTTATGACTATTGAGATTGAGATGTATTGTTGTTTTTTTGTTAAGAAATCAATTGTCCAAGTGTTCAGTGAAGGGAATATAAGGGGTAATAAGGGATTCTATAAAGGGTGAGTCTCTCAGGAAAGGATGTGCACAAGAAAGGGAAATGAAGGAACTGGGACAAGAATGGGATAAAGAGGAACAAATAATCAAGGTCTGGCAGAATAGAGATGGAGAGGGTGGAGAGAAAAGGAAAACAGAGCAGGTGAAAAACCAGTGACTGGACAGAGTGGAGCAGGACGGAGCAGACAAAGATCGGGAACAGGCTTAATATGATAGGGACAATGTGGGCAAAGAATTGGGGACTGGATTAAGACTGACTAGGAATAAGACTGATTGGCTGACCCCACCCAACCAATAAGGCTGCTGTGGCAATACAATGCAAATAGGGAAATATGTGGAAGTGAGGCAAGTACTTGCTGGCGGCTCTCCTGGCCCAATGGTTAAGGAGAGCTGTCAACAATCAGAAGGTCCTGGGTTTAAGCCCCAGCAGAGCCTTACAGGGAATTATTTGTTTAAGAATCACTGGAGAATAACAAACCCATGTACTGTGATCATCTTGCAAAAGGATTACCATAGTACAGTAGAACTACAGTAGAACTACTGGAGTAGATAAGGAAGGATTTTATCCGAGTCAAGAACAATGTAATATTATGGAAACCTCAAAATATAAAAGTACTAGGGAACACAAACAATGACCTAACAATTATAAATTACCAACACAAATAGAGAAAAAGGAGATATAATGGCCTGTTAAGGAGAGAAGAACCAGTAGAGCCTGCCGATGGGGTAAAAATTTCTGGACAGTAAATAACTGGTTTTCTACAGAATTTCCCATCAACCTCCCCACACTAAGGAGTCTCTGGCAGATAATTATTTTATGTTCATTTGCTATAATTGCTCTCACAGGGGAATTTTCTCTACAAACTGAGTTAAAATGGCGCCTTGGGCAGAAATGATAAGGCAAACAGTCTGCCAATAATCAAGTCAAGGAGAAAAATGTTGTCATCACCTAATTACAAAAATGTATGCTAATTTGATCAGGTGCAATCAGAGGAAAAAAAGAATGGAGACTGCACAATAATTAGGGTTAGATTACTGTTTACAGTATACAATACTATGGGTTTGTACTGTAAGAAATATGCAAATTGTTCAACCTATTCTACTGTCTCATAGAATCAGAAGAATATGTGATTGTCTTTAATTAAGCCTATAATGTAGAATGAAAAACAACAATAGACCTCATTAATTTTTCTTTAGAAAATGAATTTCCGTATATATATGTATAAATGTTGGTAAAAAAAACCCTACCAGGTTTTTATATGATCCCCACACTTTAATGGTCAAATTTACTAAGGTTCAAATGGTAAATTCAAATTCGAATTTTATTTTTCGTCAAAACTCACAAATTCGAATTTAAAACCTCACCTGCCACCTTGACCCCAGAAACAGTTGTAATTCGACTATTCTCCACCTAAAACCTACCAAGTTCATGTAGAAATCAGTGGCAGAGGTCCCTGAATAGTAGTGATGAGCCAAGTTTTTGGCAAGTTTTGCTTTAAAAATGATTCCCCATAGACTCCAATGGGAGAAAAAAATGTTGTGCATCAAGATAAATTTGACATACTGTACAAAGTTGAGGGTTTTTTTTTAGGAAAACTCAAGTTAAATTCGATTCTAATATTTGTGTCGGGACTATTCGGTCAAATTTTAGACGTTCAAATTTTTTCATAAAAAACATACCATTCGAATTGTGAATAAAATCAAATTTATTAAAGTTTAAAAACTCATCACTAAATATGAGCCATATAGTAATGATGAGCCAAATTTCCAAGTTTCGATGAGCCAAGTTTCACTTCAAAAATTATTCCCTGTAGACCCAATGGGAGAAAAAAATGTTGGGAGTGAAAAAAAATTGACAAAAAGTCGAGGGTTTTTTTGGAAAAAAACTCGATTCAAATTCGATTAGAATTCGATTTATTTTTCGGATCGGGACAAATTTTACTAACATACCATTCCAATTGTGAATAAAATGTAATATATTATTATAAAAACATATTACTGTAAAATTCCAACTTTGATAAATGACCTAAATCTACTAAAATATAATTTAAAAATCAATACTCCTACTACGATTATTTTGCTTCCAATGTGGGTTAATTATTTTTTAGTTTAGATCAAGCACAAGGCACAGTTTTATTATTACAGAGAAAAAAGTAATCATTTTTAAAAATTTTGATTATTTGATTAAAATGGATTCTATTTGAGACTACCTTCTTGCACTTCTATCTTCTATCTTGCTGTCAAAAGTTGTTGGGACCTCTGTAGAGCCGGTTCCTTGGCACTGTTGGTGGCTTTCTGCATTAATGATCATAAATCCCTGAGTATAAAACATTTACACTTGCAGACAATGTAATGGGACCATAAGTGCCTATTGATCTTTTTATGTGTTTGTTTGCTGCAGTTTTGTTCAGATCAATTGCACTTCAATAGTACTTATCCATAGGAGTTCTCTCATTATTCTCTTTTAAAATTGTTATTTAAAACCCATATATATAGAGTAGAGAAAGATAATGGAAAAATCTGTGTGCACGAAATGCATCATTAAAACTTTAATTTTGATCGGCTCCCATTGACCTCACGATCTTTCTCTTGGGTTCACCAGCTCCAAAAATGATCGAATCATACTACATTGCTGTTGACAGGAGCTAGTTGCCTAATTGGGTCAAGTGAGTGGGTATTTCAGAGTACACTCTTATGTAGTCGCAACCCCAGTGACCCTAGTGTTGGCACATGTATGCCATCTCTTCAGACAAGAGTCCCAGGAGTGTGGTCAGGGTTGGACCTAATTGGGTCAAGTGAGTACACTCTTATGTAGTCTCAACCCCAGTGATCCTAGTGTTGGCACATGTATGCCATCTCTTCAGACAAGAGTCCCAGGAGTGTGGTCAGGGTTGGACCTAATTGGGTCAAGTGAGTACACTCTTATGTAGTCTCAACCCCAGTGGCCCTAGTGTTGGCACATGTATGCCAGCTCTTCAGACAAGAGTCCCAGGAGTGTGGTCAGGGTTGGACCTAATTGGGTCAAGTGAGAGGGTATTTCAGAGTACACTCTTATGTAGTCGCAACCCCAGTGGCCCTAGTGTTGGCACATGTATGCCAGCTCTTCAGACAAGAGTCCCAGGAGTGTGGTCAGGGTTGGACTGGGCCAAGGGCACATAGGTAAAAAACCTGGTGGGTCCCTGCTCAGACCTGATCCCTATGGACGTCTGAGCTATTCTCTGACCTCGACCCCACCCAGATCGTGGCCTCTTGAAGAAATAAGCAGGTACACACTGGTGGGTGGGGGAGAAGGGGGCAAAGGGGGGTTGTGGCTGGGGGTCATCATGGTGGCAGGGAGCCCTGGGGGTGTGCAGGCCCCTAAAGCAGCAGATCTACTGGGTCCAGACCCCCCTAGTTGATGCTGAGTGTGGTATTCATAGTTGCCTGCTACTACTTGCCCACCCACTGTTGCTGTAGACTTTGGTTAGCATGGCAGGCAGCCAAATAGTAATTTTGGGATGGCAAAAATGTAACGTGAGTATACTCATTCTAATTTAATTCTATTTCGGCTGTTGGAATATGTGTATAACTTAATCATTGTCTATAATAAAAGTGGTGGCTCTCTATTGTCTCCAGTTAAAGAGAAAGAGATAGAGAATAGTTTATGGGAATTGAGGGTCGGAAGCCTGAACACTCAGTTGCCTTAGAGCTGATGTCCACAAATCCAACATATATTCAAAATGATGACAACCAACTAGATTGTGTATGTTAAATTTTGTATGAATTGTGTATGTTCTGTTTTAATACATTCTAGACATGGTGCACCGCGTTCTGCAAAGGCTTCTTATGCGGAATCTCCCTAATATCCCAAGCGGTTTGGATAATAGACCCATGGCCGTCATTTTATTTTTTTGAAATCATCGGGAAGAAAAAAAAACGTTGCTAAGATTTCCTAGGGGAGAAGGATCACTCTCTGGCTTTAACCTTCATTTTTTAAATAATGCGATGAGAAAGATGTAATACAAAGATCTACGGATAAATCTGCAGAAAACATTTCGCTGTTCCTGGTTCCCTGCAAATGTTTCCTATTAATCATTTTCCTGCTACAGGGAACTTAAAAAGCAAAGCTTGACAGTGTAATAAAATCCCTCCTCCCTTCCCACTGAGCTCCCTCTCTCTCCTTATAACCCGATTTTCTTTCCCTCACGTATTTGCCAACACCACGCTGCGGAAGGGTTAAGGACAGCCATTGCACGGGATTTTTTTTTTCTTCCAGCAATTGAATTTTATTGATTGCCTATCCATTGCTCAGCTCAACAGAGACAGAGTGAGAGATTGCTGACACGTGTTAAGTTTGGAAGACATTTGTATAAGCCAGTGACCCTTAATCCACTTGTGTGTGTGGCCTTACACTGCTCAGCCTAAATTAACAGTGACACTGATGACAAATGTTATCTTGTTGGATGCTGTCAGCTCTGCTTTTTGGCCATATGGTTGCACCCGCTTCTCTACAAAACATTTTTCAAATAGTGAATGGTTCAGCATTGAAGGTTACCTGAAATTGTTTCATTGTGCAGAGCGGTAAAGACCAGAACCGTTCATAAATATTAATACATCTGCAAGTTGCATGGCCTGTTCATACTTCATGGTTTCCATTGCTGGGAAGATATTTGGTTTGAGGGATTTTATTCTAGGATTCAAAAGATACTGAACATAGCATAACTTTCTTCAGCTTTTTAATGCTCTTTATATTCAGGGGCAGATTTACTATAGGGCAATTTGTAGGCAGTGACCGCTTCGCACACTTCGCACCACTTTACACCACTTTGTCAGGCTCAAAATCGTTACCACTACACTAATTCACTAAAATGTGAAGTTGCGTCCTGGTCGATGAATGCTGGTGACTTTTCGCCAGAAAGGAACTAGAGGGGGGCGGGCCCTGGCACAGGACGCGCAGCCGGGCTCCCCGCCCCCCACCGTACACCCTGAACTGGCTGGGAATATGCGCCACAAAGTGACGCGCAGACTGCCGGGGGGCCCTGAGGGGGTGCGGACACTGGCCCGCTCGCACCCCCTGCTCCCCCGGTAGTTCCGCCACTGCTTTTTGCTAGCGATACTTCTTCAGTGTGAGCATTTCATAGTGAAGATTCGCTTGCATTAGCTTATGCCTAGCAAAAAGTCGCTAGTGATCTTGCGCTTAGCTCAATTTGAATAGGGAGGGTACATTGAAGTTGTATGGAGGTCTTTGTTAGAGATGTTGGTGCAAATACTTAAAGTGGCCACTTTTTATTACAAATGTCCAAGGAACCTGAATAAAGACAAAAGAGAGTTATGACTTTTGCAGGCAATTTCTTTAAAAAAAGGAAAAATCGCCAGCGTTTTTTCAACATTTGCGGCAGACAGGATATGATGTAAGTGATGTAAGATTGAGGAAGATCTAGCTTCATTGTAGCACTTCACCTGGTCTGAGGTGGCAAAGCCAACTCTGACGAAAAAGGTAACATTTAGTAAAATCCCCACTTTAGTGAATTTGCGGAGAGACGACCATTCGCCTGGGTGAAAAGTTGCCTGGTGATAGAGTGCGAACGAACGCTAGCGATGGTCACTTTCACTAGTGATTTGGCGTCAAGTGAATTGGCGATGTCCCTGTGGCTGTGATTTCTGGCGAAAAGTCATTTGTTTTAGCCACTTCGTCCTTTAGTAAATCTGCCCCTTAATCATTTGGGTTGACCAAAATAGGAACTATTAAATGTCTGCTGCTATGATAGTTACAAGGCAGTATGATCAGTTTCTAGCCAAACTGCATGATCTTTGGAGCATACATGACCTTTTTATCACTCATGTTCTGCAATGCACCTACACTGATCACCAAAAACTGACAAATTTGGAGTTTGGGGTGACGGGGTAAATTTAAAGTACAAGTACAACTCAAGGCAGAAGTTGGAGAAGCTATAGAGCGGGTTGGGGATGCATAGCAGTCCATTCAATGGTGCAACCTGAAGACCATCTAAGTAGAAATTTGGGGTGACGGCATATTTGCTGTTATAAATATTCATGAAAATCCAGACTTATGAACAATTACACTGGATGAGAACACTTGTGCATTCTTGAATATTCCTGGAACCTTTAAGGTGGGCCAAGGAGGATCTTACATCTAAAAACCAATGATAATGTTTTTTTTTTAAAATAGAGAATTGTAAATAAACCAACCAGCTTATCAATACATGCCATCATCACTTTAACATCTTCAAATTGTAAAATTCCTTAATAATTACCCAGTCCCACTATCTTCATTCTCTAGATATTTGTTCATTCCTTATGGGTTCTACCATGGCTGATACCAAGGAAAAGGCAATATGATTCCTTGGCTTTATAATACAACAAGCAATGCTTCTTCTATTTTCAGAATCCATCCATGGTCACTTTAATGTCCTTTTAAAGTTATGGATGAATGTGTTGTGGACTTACTTCCCTCCTCTATCTCTTCAGCAGGTCTCAGAAATGTAAATCAAGCTGAGGCTCTGTGGTTTTAGGTTCTCTTCAAACCAACCTTCTTGACTATCTTGTACTTTGCTAACACAAGTCACTAGTCAGGCCACGCAAGGTTTCCTAAGATCCTCAAGCTGACCCCGGTCTCAATTGGTTCAGTTATCTCACCACTTAACAGTCATTGAAAAATAAAGTCTACTACTATATAATTTCATCATTTATTTTCCTCTTTTCAGAAGGATTAGCTGAAAGTAATTCTATAGTCCCTTCGACTATTTTAAATGAGGCTGATGCAAACAAAGGTATCTTTGTAGGGCAATTACTCCATCCCATTTGGAAAGGTTTTTCAGTAGGACTGTGCTGTGCTTTATAATGAAAAAGAAAGAAGAAAATGCCTTGCTTTTGAAGCCAAATCCCCATGCAATCCCTGTGTGTTTGAAAAATAGAGTTAGGAGTTGAAAGGCAGATCTTATCATTGAACACAGTAAAAGGACTGCAGAACATAGAAGTGTCCCTCCCACTGGGGTTGGAGAGGCCTGCAGCATATTACTGTGTACACCAGCAATCAAATGTTTTTAACCCCTAGACTGCCAGGCTAACAAGCTTTAAGTATTTGCACTAAATGCAGCTCAAAAAAACCAAAGTAATGGAATGTGGTTGTATTGTACAGAAAGTAACTGACCAGAAGCATAACAGAAATGGATTACATTGTATTGCAGAAGGCTTTACTTAATAAAAAAAAAAACAAGAAAATATATTTGTAATCCTTAAGCCACATATAAAAAACTGGTATTAGAAAATGAATGTAATCAATAATGTTAACGGTAAATTATAAAATTCATCTCAGATTTGATAACAGCAGGCCCTTTCTTCATTTTAAGGCAGTATATTAATACACGGAGTGCCCAATTGAGTATAAAAACCCCCCCTAAAAATACAGTAAATCCCGCTACCTTCACACAATTGGTGAGTTCCCTCACTATACTGGGTCTAATTATTTCCTATGAGCCTATAAGTGCCCATTTTGGCACTAAACGCATAAGGCTACTTTTTGTATGATGATTTTTCTTTAAATAAATACTTTATTAGTTGCACCACTTCTTTGTTGGTCTGGTTTGTGCCAGTCTATATAACAAAGGTGATAGTATTCTTCAAGACTTTTTCTTAGCTGGAGTTCTAGGGTCTGTGCACCTACACTCCTTATACATTTATGAGTAGTTCTACCCTTAGGGGCAGATTCACAAAGGGTCGAATATCGAGGGTTAATTAACCCTCAATATTCGACTGGGAATTAAAATCCTTCGACTTCGAATATCGAAGTCGAAGGATTTTAGCGCAAATAGTGCGATCGAAGGATTATTCCTTCGATCGAATGATTAAATCCTTTGAATCGAACGATTTGAAGGATTTAAATCCAACGATCGAAGGAATATCCTTCGATCAAAAAAACTTAGGAAAGTCTATGGGGACCTTCCCCATAGGCTAACATTGAGTTCGGTAGCTTTTAGATGGCGAACTAGGGGGTCGAAGATTTTTCTTAAAGAGACAGTACTTCGACTATCGAATGGTCGAATAGTCAAACGATTTTTAGTTCGAATCCTTCGATTCGAAGTCATAGTCGAAGGTCGTAGTAGCCCATTAGATGGTCAAAGTAGCCCAAAAACACTTCGAAATTCGAAGTTTTATTACTTCGCATCCTTCACTTGAAGTTAGTGAATCGGCCCCTTAATGTCTATCCATTTAATTTTGAAATATTTGTTTTATTTTCCCTCATTTCCCTTTAGTAGCTGATACAGATGCACCACTGGTATTCCAGGATTTGCTCTATAAGTGACCTGATAATCAGTCAACCAAACTGTGAACTCCCGCTAACAGGTTTGTATCTGTCTGGCCATGTTGATTGTTATATGGTCAACTGTCAAAAGATGTTTCCAACAAAGCATGATTGCTGTTCGTCTTCACTCACCCTAATAGGAATTGGTGATATGCAATGCTGACTTTAAGTCCTCATCAATCTTTTGAATTGTAGCACGACCGTCATTATGAGATGACAGCTGTCACACAAGAACAAGCAACGCTCAAGAGTACAGATGTACCCATTCTCTTACAGATGCAGCCAATGTTATGCCTTGCCTTTTTATATAGATGAGCTGATAGTCCTATCAGTTTTTGTATTATGTCATTAATCAATCACATTGTCCATATGACATATTTGTAAAGGTCAGATCATTCTATTTATCATTGTATGGTCAACTGTTAACAGTTCTATTCAACAAAGGGTCTTCATCGACCCTTAGATTTTAATGATTCTTGTGATATCATCAAATTAATAGGGATTGCTGATAGGAAAACTTGACTTTAAGTCCTCATCAATCTTTTGGGGGATGCCCGCCATGCCGGTCTTCCTTCCCTCAGGCGCCAATTCCTTAGGGCGCGCATGGTGTGCCTCTGTGAGTTTTAAAGGCGCAGGCGTGCTGGCGTGATGACGCCAGCGCGCATTGGCGCGAAGTTCAACCTCTATAAAAGGTCATTCCTGTGTTTTAATCCTTGCCCATTATAGGTTTCTTCTCAAGAGTTCCTGGTGCCCTTGTGCTGTTTAAAGCTTCTGATTCTGATTATTTGTTGTGACCCCTGCCTGTTTTTTACTCTCATGCAATTGCCTGGTAACCGACTTTCCTGTATCCATATCCCATCTGATTGATTTCCTGGTTTGACCCTTGCCTGCCCTTGTACTCTGCCGGTCCCAACCCAGTCTGATCTGCTTTCTTTCTACACCTTGTACCGCAAGCTTCTGCCCAAAAGACTTTGCATTTCCATCGTGCCCCTTTGCTAGTTCAGAACCCATCGCTTGGCGCCTCTCTTAATAAGACCTGGCGGCATCCGATTAGCTGAGGTCTCCTCCCAAGGTGAAAGGCGGCTGTTAAAGGCAAAAGCCGAGAACAGGGTGCTTAGCACTGGTTCTGAATTTAGGGTGCTGACCGTGACACAGTCATTACAAGATAACAGTTGTTGCACAAGAACAAGTAGCACTCTAAAATTCTCTTAAAGATGCAGTCAAAGTTATGCCATGACTTTTTAAATTCACATCAACTTTTGTACCTTTATGATGACATCAGTCAACCACATTGTGCTCTTTGGTTGAACATCCATATAACAGATTTGTAAAACTGAGATCATTCTACTGGCCAGGCCTATTGCTCATTATATGGTCAACTGTCAACAGCTGTGTCCAACAAAGCATGACCACTATTAGTCTTCACCCACCCTTATATTTTAATGATGCTTGTGATATCATTAAACTAATCAGAATTGCTGATATGCAATGCTGACTTTAAGTCCTTCTCAATTATTTGTATGATAATGGTGTTTCCTTCCCACGTATTAGTTATAGAAGCAACAAATGCAGCACTGAAAATGAACTGAACGTGCTGGCCACTGTCCACTCACATGGAACTTAAAAGATAACTATATTCATTTTAATCTATCTATTTAACTCCACTATTAAGATCTAAAAGTTTCACCATTAGCATATCTATTGTAGACCTTTATGCCCCCCGAGTGTGCCATGAATTGAGCTACATTATGAAATGACAGGAGCGAAATGCATTGCCTCTCTCCCTCTAGCCGCAGTGCAGTATTCAGGTTTATTCTCCCTTTATTGTATGAAATATGAGAGGCATAACTTGCCTTAAACATTGCCTTGCCACAACTACTTATCTTTCATTGACTTCCATAAGTCTTCTTAACGCCTCTAAATTTCTACTTTATGAGATTATGTTATACATTTTTCAGAGCAAAACACACAGGAAATCAAAATACTATCAAGAATCTACCTTTTCTTTGAATTCACAAATACACATTTAAATTCAATTTAAATTTTTCTGCACTGAATAAAAAAAACTTCTTTTTTAATGGAACGGTGAGACAGTCTGGTACCAGCAGAAGCAGGCAAATCTTTTGAAACAACGAGATTGTTCTTTTGGTTGTGCACCTTTTCTCTCCATGTGTTCACAGATTACAGCTGTGTAAATCAATCCCAATTCAGCTGAAGCAGGTTGAGGTCTTGTGCAAACTCATGTGGAAATAACAGCAAAATGATTGGAAAAAAATGTACATTCTGCCTTTTGGTTCCAGATTTGTCTGAAGTTTTTTACTGAACGTTTCCTTCTTGCGCATCATTTTTTGGTTAGGGCACTAGTGAGCTTACTAACACAATATACTCCTACTCATACCCATTAGGCCATTGGAAATGGATCAGAAAAAGCCTTACTTACTGCCTATTGTCATTCTGTGACCATAAATGCATATGGGAACCTCAGATAAAGTAGGTGGGAACTGAACTTACTTTTTAGCATTTTAGTCTAATCATTAGGTTTCTCACAAGCCTCCAATCTTTTCTTCTGCTTCAGTTCTTGAACCTGTACCTTTACCATCAAGCCGGTCCTGCTTTGACTATGACTTAGGCTTCTTCTTTGGTTCCTCACGTGGTCTGGTCTATACTCATTGTCCTCCTTAAACTCAGGTGAATACCATGTAAGTGTGAGTCCTTTGTGGGTCACTCTTGATACTTGATCCCATGGTAAGTCTGATGCTAATGTAATTGATAATATAGGGTCCCATCTAAGTAATAAAAAAAGCAGTGATTCAACTTAAAACCCATACATGAACACATGTGCATAGACAATGTTGACTGGTGACTCAAAACTACTGTTTAATGTCATTAATGTCATATGTAGGTAATTTTTTATATCTCTTCAAGTTCTAGTTTTTATTCCAAACTTCTACCAGGCATACCTGAGAGGGATGAAAATAAAATAATATATCCAGTGAATATGGTTCAATGGATATGGGTCGAACCAGGGGTCCAACTACCTGCAACATCCACTCCTGGTTACTTTAAGAGTTGCATTCCAGTTCTTAAACCAAATTGCATTCTATACACTAGTGATACAACCCCCTCAATCCACATGGATGCTGAATTTGTAAGGAGGCGGAGTGAGGGGGGCTGTGTTGGGAAGACCACTTACTGGGGCTCAGAATCATTCCTCATTTGAACACAGGTAGTAGCACTAGAGTTGGTCTACAATTTGGAGCTGTTTGTGCAAGTTGCAAAGTGCATGGGTCTCAGGACTCAGTGAAGGCAAGTAGGTTAGATACTTAGACAGCTTTATCTAGAACCAAGTTAGTTAATATGTGTTATATAACTCTACAGCTGTGATGGGCAGTCAGACAAAGTAGTATGGGCAGTTTGGTTGTCCAACCCTGGCAGATACCATGTCAGTTAGAGTTAGAGTAGCTAGTAGAGGTCCCACTAGCATCCCAATGAGTTAAATCAAATTGAGATACCTACCAGACACAAGGTGATGGGCATTACCTTCCTTAGATATAATACAATAAAGAGTTGGAAAAGGAATAATGAGGTGACTGACTTGCCAGGGTCTAGTCTGTGAAAACAGAAGTCAGTGTAGATGTAACGTTAGTAAAGGGAAACTGCCAAGTTTGAGAACAGCAAGATATTGCTATAGAGAAATAATATGTGAAATGATATCAGTAGAAGTAAGGTAAAAAATATATTCATTTATTCTGCAATCCTCCAGGAATAATATTAATACCTAGATATGGTTAAGACCCCTCCCCCACACAAATACCAAAATCAATCTTTAGTTAATTCTAAAGTATAAACTAGCCCAATGCTTTCCTTCCAAACAAATTCTACTCTTTGGCTCTAGACAGGTACCAAACAACTAATTAGAAATAAAGATGTTTGTAAATGACAGGTTATTACGAGACAGAAGCAAAGTGGCTGATGTAGAGTGTAAGCCACACCAAGATGCCACTTCTCATACAAATAAAGTAATGTTTGCTCAAGTAAAGAACTATCCTATTACAGCTGTGATTATTCCAGACAGCAGGGCCTAATGTACCTTGAAATAAGTTTCTGATATGATGAAGTAATTTATGGAACTGGGTAAAGATGAATCAGATGCCCCAGAAGTTTCTAGAGGTTACTAAACTGAGAATAATAAAATTATACTAAAGGAGAAGGAATTAAATGAAGAGAATACTCATGAGGGATTAGAAATACTGCATGCTCAGGAAAAAGCCAGGATTTTAATTTGTTTGTGCCCTTTTTGTCTAAACCCTGGCCCCACAGAACTATTAGGGAATTCTCTGGTTTCCATAGTGATGTGCGTCTTTTAAACATGAAGCAGTCTGAGCTTGTGCTGCACTGGAAATAATATTGCCTCTCATAGTTCCTTTCTTCATAGTGATTTTCTTTCTTTCCTTCCTTCCTTCCTTCCTTTTTCTTTCTTTCTTTCTTTCTTTCTTTCTTTCTTTCTTTCTTTCTTTCTTTCTTTCTTTCTTTCTTTCTTTCTTTCTTTCTTTCTTTTTCCTTCTTCCTTCCTTTCTTTTCTTTCTTTCTTTCTTTCTTTCTTTCTTTCTTCTTCTTCTTTCTTTTTCTTTCTTTCTTTCTTTCTTTCTTTCTTCTTTCTTTCTTTCTTCCTTCCTTCCCTCCCTCCCTCCCTCCCTCCTTCCTTCCTTCCTTCCTTCCTTTCTATTCTTTCTATCTATTTCCTGAATTTCCACAAATTACTTTATGGTTTAAACTTTGGCCTGCTCCTTGTTTGCTCTATTACTACATGATGTGACATCTGCCTGTCTGAGCACTCTTCACTTTGGTTGTCCTGTCCAGTTTGGTACTTCATCTTCTTACAACTATAACTGTATGCTCATCACTCTTGATCGCCCTTAAGTGAGCACTGGAATTTCATATAATTAAGACTTGTATGTTTCTAAGTCTCAGACCCAAGACCAAAGCCATTGTAGATATACTGGTAAGCGTAGACCAGGTTCTGATTACTCCACAATGGACACTGTTTATGACTGACCCCCCCCCCCCTTTGAAATGACCATGCTTGAAGACTATGCATGGAAACACATAAACCTCTTCTTATCTCTTTATAAACAGTTTTAATCTTCCTCTATGACTATGGCTCAGACAACCTAAGCTTCATTTATCTAAAACAGGCAAGTTTTGAAGTATAGTACATTGAAGTAAGTGTCACATTCTGCTATTGCGGTCTACTTTCTCAAGGAACCAGGTAAGTTCCCTAGAGGGAAAGTTTCAATAAACCAGGTTGTGTTATAAACTAATCTCCTGGCACCCAATAACCTTTTATGAATTCTAGATGGCACCCTTAATGGGTGGATTTCTCTCTTCCTAAACCTTTCTAACAAAGGGAATACTTTGGGCAGTGATTGGGACCTTGTATTTCTTATGTTCATTACAAAAATTTATTTTAATTACCATAACTTTAGCATTAGAGATAGCAGCTGATGTTCTTTATTTAACATTCAAGGCTCCAAAACTCATTCATATTTGAAAAATAGCCTCAATCAGAAAACCAGAACCAGAGGCTACTCTGAAATCTGGCAGTGTACAAGGAATAATTGCTTTGGTCCATAATAATGTAAACAGCAAAGTTATTATGTAAAAAATGCAATGAAACCAAATGATTTCCATTAATCTGAAAAAAAGTAATCTCTGCGAGAAATAATTTAAATTACAACTCATTTATTTAATACCTTCCTATTGAGATGTTTTAATTAAACCCTGTGCATCTGCCCTTAGTGTAGCTGCTTTCTTAACAGTTACCCCTCCTCTACTCACTGTAGGAGTCAAAAGTATGGAATTGCCTTGTAGAGGAATATGAGTGTTGTACAGGGAATTGCGTGTGTAATTCTACTTATCTGACTGCATTTGTACAAGTTGTTTGACATAGTGACATCTCCGGGCTCTCAGACCCCAACTCTTAGGCAATTATTCTATTTCCATTAAACGAGATTCTGTAACAGACTGAGAAATGTCTATACTTTCAATATGTACAGGAGGTATCTCCCAGT
This sequence comes from Xenopus laevis, assembly GCF_017654675.1. Classification (NCBI taxonomy): domain Eukaryota; kingdom Metazoa; phylum Chordata; class Amphibia; order Anura; family Pipidae; genus Xenopus; species Xenopus laevis. The sequence continues at coordinate 5,466,799 of NC_054377.1, forward strand.
AGGCCCCAACCTTGGACAATTCTAATTCGTCCATTCTGTGAGTTTATATATGAAAACCTATAACATTTCACATGATTTATATCTAATAGCAGTGTAAGTATGCCTAATGTGTTGGGTTGACCCTATAAGACCTGGACCAAGACTGGAAATGAAACACTTTTATAAAATAGTATATGAAATTACATGAAATTTATATGATAAAAATAACTATTTTCTTCTGTTGGGGGTTCATTTACAACAGGTGACAGCTTTTGCCCAATTATCCTATTGTCTTTTTGTCATTATAATGTGCATAATTCCTTTGTTGAGCTTCCTTTTGACCCATCATTAAAGGTTCAAACCTAAACATTGATTCAAACTGGATACAAAATATCTAGAGAACTCACAACCTCCAATTCATACATTTACTCAAGTGATATATCTCTAAAGGTAAATCCTTCGGAATTATTTTATATATAAAAGAAAAAAGTATTCTAAGTATCTGTCTTTTTCTAGGTATGTGGTAGTCTTCAGCAGTATATGACATGCAATATTCCCTGTGGATTACTATACTCACCACAGAACCCATTTTCTGCATGTTTATGATGTTACTGATTTGATGCCTAAATAAATATAATGGTCTCCTGCTCTACCTAATTATATATTGCTTTGTACAGCAGATCCTACATATTCAAGTTGGCTCAGTTTGGGTCCCAATTGATAAGGCAGGTCTATTTCACTGTTCTCTTCTTTATATTATTTTACTTAGGCTACTACTAACTTTTTTCTTCTCCTTCCCAACAGATTCCTCCCCACCTTCTTCAATAATTTTCCAGTTTCTCCTACCCTTATCTTATTATTATGCAACATTTTTTGTCCAATTTAAATAGTCTCTCTTCTCAGTTTTTCTACCTGAATTTTCAAATTGTGATTTTTTCTCTCCTTACTCCATTCCATGATCCCTCTTACCTTTTTGCATTCCTTTCCTTTCCACCATCTACTGTTTCCAACTGCTCATAACTTTTCTCCCCCGTGTTCAAAACTTCTCCAAGCTCCATTTTGTTGTAACTTCCCATTTTATATTTCCCATTTTCTTTGGACTCCATTACTCTTTCTTGCCCCTCCCTACTGAAAGCCCTTTTTCTTCTACATCCTTTTTCATTCTTCTATGCTCATTACTCCATCCCACAATCCTTGCTGCTAGGACTGAGGGTAATGATCTCCGGATTTTCTAAAATCACATGTGAAAAACATTGGAGCAGTATGAGAATTTGTCAAGTGGCGGGGGATTTAAATTGCTGTCAAACTTTGAAAGCAGTTAAGATCTTCACTAACCTATCCACTCCCTGATTGACTCATTATTTGTCATATGATTCTAGCTAAGCTGGAGAGAATTATTTTTTAACAATAATGACTGCTACACAGATTTTACAATGGGAAAAGTTAACAGGGTTTCCAGGAGCTGGGTCTGTATATTTACCACAAAAGGTGCAAATGCAGCTATGTCCTTAATAATGTTGAAAGACCACAGCTATTTTAAATGAAGAAGAGGTTATATACTCAGATAATATATGTGTGACAATAGTGCAACCTGTTACTTGCCCCGCAATAAGAAATATTTAGGCCCCCATCTCCATAACCTTGTGGACAATGATTGGTTCCCTGTACCCACGGATATTGTTTTGGTAGGAGATGGCTCACATGGTAGACACGGGTCACTATAGTACAACATGTCAATGTATTTATTACATGGTGTTAATAATGATCACACCAAGAAACATGGGTCATGGTTAGTTTTAGATAGAGCCTGCTAGCACATCAATCAGGATCCACACTGGGCCTTATTTACCCCAGACTTTGGGGATAATGATTAATTTTTTACACATATTGATCAATTGCGCACTTTATGCTCCTGGGTCCCACAAACCCTAGGATAATGATCTGTTTCTAGCACATATATTGATGTTGTACATCAGGCAGGAACCACACTGGCTCCATTATACTCCTGGTCCTACAAACCTTAGAGATAATGATCTGTTTCTCACACATATATTGATGTTGTAAATCAGTCAGAAATCCCACTGGGTCCTCTATACTCCTGGGTTTTCCAACATGGAAGGCTCTCTGTTGCTACATCCCTAAGGTGAAACAAAGTTCCATGGATATATTTAGAGCCATAAGATAAACTTTTTATGTATTTCAAGGTACACTTTGATACTTAGAAACCTGCTAAAAATAATATCTAGTTTTACTAGTTCCTGGTAGGGGAGCTTCTAGGTCTGCCTCCCCCTTCCCCCTCCTGCAAGGGATTGCTTGCAAAGTGAGTGATATTCAGTTATATGCACTAAAAGACCTGGTAATTTTAAAAATGACCAGCCGGGGGGAGGGGGGGTAGGGTGTTTTGCTGTCCCAGATGAAGTGTCACAGCAGGCTGGCTTCTCTGTGTACTTTTATCCTAATTATGACTTTTTCACCTTCTTCAACGATTGTATTCTTATTGAAATTTCTACTGCCTGCCTTACTTCTGTCATGACTTTGCATAGTTCTTTATCTGTAGACCTTAGTCTGGGTTTCACTACCCTATAGTCTTCTTCTTAGTCCTTTCTGCTTCTGGCTGGACGTGGTAACCTTGTGGTTAGACTTTCTTCTTACATGGGACTGGGAGTTTTCCAGATATACCAAGCTCAACACATCGGATTTCACTCCTTCAGGCCACCAGGAGTACCAACTGGCTGTATATAATTCAGTCTCTTCTCCCCTGAGAATCCACAGCAAAGGCTTCATAAGACTGAGACTATCTTTGTCCCATTGTCATTCTATCTATCAGGATATTTGGACAGTGAACCTGGGGGAAAGGATTTTGGTTCTGTATGAGTGTAATGTTATTGTAATGTTAGTCTAAATTATGTTCATATTCTGTTGTAAAGTTTTCAATAAAATCATTAAAAACCCTAGAGCAGATGACCAAAAGCTTAGACCCAGATGAGGTGGGATTCTGTCTTCTGGCCCTGGAGAGCTTGGACAATAAGTTTAAGTAATATGAGTTTTGTAATCTAGCAACAACTAAGAAATGTCTAGTTGGTTATGAGTGTCTAGATGCTCTTTAAGCTAGTTCTTCTGTGACTAATAGTAATAGTAAGAGAATCAAGTGGAAAGGTATCTACAGACAGGTTTTAGATAGGATTGCCTTAGTCAATGTTACTACTTCTCAAAGTGTCATACTATATTCTTATCTTAGATTCTGGTAACTAATTCTCCGTTTGCCATGCTATATTTATTATTTCCCTAAATGTAATACACTCTCCTTACTGTTTATGCTAAATACCAAAGGTCATGTTGATAAAAGAAATGACAAAGCATTCCTCAAATATAAACATGCCGAGCCAGAAGTAATTAAATCCAGGTTTAGGGCAGAGCCAGATTAACATACCAATTAATTCAGATCGCATTATCTCTGCCTATTTTCACATTATTAAAATTAATCAATGCATTAAGAGAGAGAGCCCAGCTTGTTGCTGACATATAAATTACACACGGCTGCTTTTATTTGCATATAAAGGAATTTATATATCACGGTGGTGGAGCAAGGGCATTGGAGCTCGCTAATTCATATTCTATATATAGGGTGCACATTTCATGATACTTAAAAAAAGGAAATGTCAGCTCGGATATGGGTTACTGTTCTTTGTAGTTGACTAAAAAACAGTTGTTATTTTGCTGGGTTTTGTTGAAAAGGCCAAAAGATGTTATATTGTGTACCAGGAATTTGATCAGCGACATACTGAATTAGTACAGTTCTCTGCCTTTGTACTGGTCGCACCTTTTTACAGATTTGGGTGTAATTATTTGACAGTAGAAGGGTCAAAAATAATGAAGTAAGGTGAAAAGAATAGGGTGCAATGATCTGTGACTGATAGAAGAAGCCTTAACTGTAGGGGAGCAAGGTGCAAGGAGAGGCACTGGTCCTCGTTGTATTGCTCAGTTGCCACCACGATTACACCAGTAATTTCATCTTCCCCTCGAGTAGTAATAGGTGGACTAAATTGATTTGCTATAGCAACTATGGAAAAGCCATAGCAACCAAAGTCTGTCTATAACGTTGGTACCATTTGTATATTGTACAGCATTCTTCAAGAAAATGATTTAGTAGGAAACGAAGAGAAGAAACTGAATCACGAGCTATTAAAAACCTATATCAGTTAAGACGATCTAATGTTGCAGTGGGCAAGGTTTATCAGGGAATTGGCATGAATACAGTTGCCATGGTAACCTAAAATAGTATTCTCATTAGAACACTATCTTGTTCCAAATTATATATATATATATTTGATCCCTATAAATTAGCAATATTATGGGGGCTTACACTGTTATGGATCCCCATACTGTGAGGTGTCCAGTAGAAGCCTCTGATATTCATTTTAGAGAAACATTGAAGTTATTGATTGCAAACTGACATGAGCAGAACCTGTTCCACACAGAATTAGAGTGCTCACCTGAACGTAATTACCCTCTCGGGTGCCGGGTGCTAAACAGTCCACAGGACCTCCTGCTCAAGGTCCAAATAACTCGAACATCCAAAGAAAACTGTAGCACACCGATCAAACTTGTCTTGTGAAGAAAAGTGTTTTTATTGGCTCACGGCAGACATAAAGTTTGGCTTGATAAAGGGCCCTGCGTGGCCCGAAACGTTGCCAAACTTTATGTCTGCCGTGAGCCAATAAAAACACTTTTCTTCACAAGACAAGTTTGATCGGTGTGCTACAGTTTTCTTTGGATGTATGAGCAGAACCTGTTGTCCACCATTTACTTTATGTAGAGCATGATAGATACCTGCATACGTTTAGTTGGGTGAACCCACGTCAGAGACATAGACCGGCAACCAGCAGCTGCTACCAACATGCAACAACATTATTCAAAACCCAATCTACTTCTTGCTGACCAACACCAAAATCTTGGAGGGCAGAGGATAAGAACAGTATTTTGTGACATGCAACCAGCAGACATGCTAGCCTACACTTACAAGCTATCTGCATATTTTGAGGGTGTTCATGTGCGCTTGACCCACTGTAGGACTCGGGATACTCAAGGAGTAGACTTTGCACTATTTTTAGCAATGCAGAGCTCTTAGCCTTGGCAAGGGGTCCTTCGCCATAACAATAAATAAAATAATCCAAATAACCTATGCCATACGAAAAATCAAAACCAGATGTCTGGAAGACTTTAATTCCTCTTTAAGTGTTAAACAAAAGTCATTATTGAATGCATTTATCTGCACTGAATTCTTATTGTTTTCTTATAAGCAGTTTGAAGGCCTAGACCATCTCCAGGTTCTGCATCAAGCTGCTTCTCTATAAAATGAATCTGTTATTCAGGCTGCTCATTATAAAGGCGTCATATAGCGTTTTTATTCATCCACAGCTAATCCCCTTCATCCCTCTCTGTTCTTAGTCACCGATATGAGCAGCACAACCATTGCTCATTGCCTCTCGTAAACAAGATGACTTGGAGCTGCTGCTGAAAATGTGAAAATTCTAGCGTCGCCTCGGATCCTCTAGGTGTGAAGATTGTTCTGCTAAATTTCATATGAGGTCAAAAGAGATTTCTCAACAAGCTGGATCTGTGTTTTGTCATATGTATTGGCTTATCAACTGCACAAAATCATATAAATGTTTGAAGAATATCAACAGGCTTTTCAGTGGAAAATCAATGAAATGTGTTCACCTGCCCTGTTGAACTTTTAGCGAAAAGGGAGAAAAATAAAACAGCCAAATCTAACTACTATCTAACTGTTAAAAATTGAATAAAGTCATGAGTAGCATTTTACCATTTTATTTTAATGTCTGTTGCAACATCAACACTTGCTTTAAATCCCTTTGGACCTGACTAGAAGTATTTTTGATGCCCAGTCTTCGTCTACTGAATTCAGTTGTGTTGGTTTATAAAAAAAAATGGACCCCTGAGAGACCCCTGCCACTCTGAGCACACAATCTATGTGAGGTTTTAGATACATATAGTATTATAAGTGTTACACTCTAGAGTACATGAACCTCTAGAGACTTCTAACCTATTTGGGGATAATTATCTATTTCAAATCCCTGTGATTTATATTACTAAAGTAGCAGACCTTGTCTTTTAGTTTTTGACAACAGAGAACAGAAAAAGAGAGAGGAGCCAAGGAAATGTCCATTGTATCCAGAGTGAAATAATATGTTGCCATAAAGCTCAAGTAGAGGGGCTCCAAAAAATTTTGTTGGTGAAAAAGATGGATCCTTGCAATATATTTGGTTTAATGTAAGACCAGAAAGTAGCTTTAGAAAGATCTAGACATCAGATGAGGTTCTGAGACAGTAGAGCTCGGACATGATTTAAAAGCCAAGATGAATTAAACAGGTAAACTAATATGTATTAGGAGAGAGGCATGGACATTAAAAGAGAGTAAATTGGGAGTTTGGAGAAAGTATAAACAGGATGAAATCATCAAGCCACAGAGCAGAAGCAAAAAACTGATGCACTGGTGGGTGGTATACAGTGTTCTGCATAAGATTCAGGGACAGGGCTGCTTTAATGTATTATTGGGCCCAGGGAAAAGATATCATTGCTGGGTACCCAACTGCCCCATGAAATGTGTGATAGAACTAAGCTCAAGCCGATTAACTTCAATATATTGAAGCAATCAATGAACAAATGGTCTGTGCTTAATGAGGTAGACATGATCACCAGGGGTGCCACCCTGGGCCAACAACACTTGGAGTAGATAAATAACAAAATGGGTACATCACAAGAAATAAAGCAAATGGCATTAAAATGACCATCATCTAGAGCTCTATGACATCTCTGGAGGATACTTCTATCAACCAGATGAAATGTCTGATGGTGGCCCACCACATTCAGGTTGGCCCTGGACAAATGCCCTTTTGACCATTTATGAAAAAGGCCTTGAAAGAAAATACTTTTTAAGGTATAAAGTAAAGGACATTTGAGGGTGGTAGATTTTGGGGTTGGTGTAGGGTTAACAGATCGCTTGAAATTCAGGGGCACATCTAGAATGTCCATCTATAAGGGCTGCACTTGTAATTAATGTTTAAGGGCATCTACAAGTAGAATTTTTCTCAGAGGACCTTATTGGCTATGGAATGTCTACCACCACAATTAAAAAGTAATTCTCTTCACACATTCATTCTAATCTTACTTTTGCCTTTGAACATGAATTTAAAGGAAAGATATCTGGTTGGGAAAGAGATATTTATTTGGGATAAGCCTGGCTACAGCTGGAGCGTATGGAAACATGATGATGGGAAAAGAGGAAATGCAAGGTGACTACAGAAAGTCATAATGACATTGTGCATTAACCAAATGTAGAGATACGCTCATGAATTAATAACTGAGACCTTTGCTTATGTTTCTTTCATGCTCCATTATACAGTGCAAAGCATTTACTAACATTATTGTGCTCCATATACTGCTTGGTCTATACCAGTAGAGACGATTTACGTCATATTATAATAGCAGGGATGACTCAGGTACTGTTACCTATGCTTGAATTTCCATCAAGGACATTTCTGTCAAGTGGGGCCATTAATGTCAGGGATCAGCATTGGATAGACAATACCCAATAAATTCCCCATAGCACTATAACCGCCCTTGTGATTCTTGACTACAGTATAATATCTTCAAGTCATTGATAGGCTGTGATCTTTCTGGAGCTTGGATGAGCAATGGGAACGTTTTATGAATGCTTCATCCTAGCTCCACCCTAATGTTTTTGATGTCTATGGTAAACTTTGCTTTCAACAGAAGATCTTCTTAATTCATCAGCTATAAATGTTACATAATATCCTTGTTTTAGTACAGAAGGGAGGAATCATTGCACCAATCAGTAAATAATAAAATCTTTCCTTTAATCTGTGAACGTAAGATCAAGGCAGAAACTGCCACCTTTATAGACCAGTTGCCTGGTAGCTCAGCGTTGAAACAATTGACAGTAATGACTGCAGACAGATGGTGACCTACAGGGAATTAACCTAAGCACAGACAACTGCAAAGTGTCTAGAAGCCAAAGGATTGAGCAGAATATATTATTCAAAAAATAAAAAAGAAACGGTTGTTGTGAAACTTTAAAACCTCATTCAAAAGATCATTTGTCATGAATAGTCTGTCTTAAATATGTATTTAAATACATTTCCAGCGACTGGTGAGGGAAAAGGACAGGATATTGTTTTGGAAGTGCATGCGGGGACACTTAGCTTTATTATATTCATAAAGACGGCACATTTTCCCCAGCATACACTATCATACTCTTCTGTCTCATTAACTGCTATGTTGATTATAATTAGGGCACACACATATAGATATTAAATGATGTTCTTTATGGAAATGATGTTTTAAATTACATTTCAAAGCCGTAGAAAGAAACTATTCCCTTTTAATGGATTCCAACTTTTCTCTTATGTATTGGAAGGGGGGAGGGTGAAAGCACGCCTACTATATCACTTAAAAATAATTTTCCCCACCAGAGGTGTGGGTTAATAGAGCCAACTCTTCAAATGGGGCAACATGCTTTCAAGCACCAGGAAGGACCTTAAGAGAAGTTGATGTCCTCTTTAAATGGCAACTATTACCTAAACATTGTTTCCCCCCACCTTTGGTATGGACTGCCAGAGCCTGCAATCCAGATGAGGAAACAATAGAATTGTCAGGACCAGCTCGGACTCAAACTCTTATGTGTGCAGTCCTGATCTGTTATCATATGTTCATGACTCTGCCTGTTCCCAGTCTGTTTCCTCCCTGGTCTCCTCCCAACTCATTACCCTCATGTGTTTCCCATTTCCATTTATGTCCCCTTTATAAGCCCAGCCCTGACCCTTGCTCAGCGCTTGGTCATTGCGTATTTCCCTGCAAGACTTTCCGTCCTTTCCAAGTTCCTGTATTCCAAGCTCCTATGTTCCTAGTTCCTTGTTCCCGATTCCAGTGTTCCTGTGTCCAGATCCTTTGTCCTGATCCCTACCTTTGTGGATTCCCTATTTCTGAACTTGGCCTGTTCTGACTACAATTCCTGCTTGCCTTGTCCCTTCCAACTGCTGCGGATTCCCCAATTCTGACCTTGGCCTGTTCTGACTATGATTCCTGATTCTTATTTTCTTCATCAGTGCCTGTACTGTGTTTTGCAACTTTTCTGTAAGTTTACTCTTTATAATAAACATAATGGCTTCAAGACTTTGTCCTGACATCTAGGGGTATACCCCAGGTTTCCCGCCTTACCTATTACCGCCTGACTACCTCTCTGTAGTATCATTACAAGCATATTTTGCAGAAACCTCCATTCTTCTGTACAAGGATAGGTGCCCATCTTGTACACGTATCAGTCATTTTGTTCCCCAATCCAACATGCACCGAGCTGGGGCTCTCATTATTATGTGTATGCAGGTGCCCCAATACAGGCAGCGATATAGGGGGCAGGGTGCTCATAAGATGGGGTTCCTGCAAAAAAAATATTGTTTCTTCCATCTGGATTGAGGATTTTGGTTGCCCACACCTGAGGGTAACAATTGTTAGGTTTTAGGTGCCCCATAAAGGGTGTTGTTTGGGCTACTATGGTCTCCAAAACATGCTCACAAACGTAATTACAGATGCAAAAAACATTGTCCAATGAGTGCTGGACAGTCTTGGCACATATAATCCTCATCGGTTCTAGAAACAATGTAACATGAGCCTTTATGAGAGGGGATATAAACAAAAAATCTGTAAAAAAAAAATCAGTACCCGATATGAACCTGCCATTGTCATTCATATATCTGTATCACTATGGGTGGTCTGTGGGAGGAATAAACAGTGTTTCTCCTAGGGTTGCTACCTTCTGCCTAGTGAAAGACCAGGAATGGGGCGGGTCTGGGGATGTCAGGGGGTGGGCTGGTTGATGAGTGTGCCCATAATGTTGGGGGCGCGTTATGACATGCTGATTGACTGATCACCACAACATTCATTTAAGACTTTTCCGAATTTCCTAATTTGGACAGGCAGTTTTCACAACCTGTGGGAAGGTGGCAACCCTAGTAGCTTATCCCCAAAACTGCCCAAAACCTGTGATCTGTGTTGTATGTTTAAAACAGTATTGCCCAAATACAACTTTTCCTGAGCTCAACAGGGCCCGATTAAAATGCAAAGGAATCCTCCAATTAGAATCCTAGCTGATGTTTGTCAACTCTAGCTCCATGATCTTGGTTCTTGCAACTGGAGATGAAAGCTTTAAACTGCTTTATGCTGCAAAAGAACTAAACCAAACATTTCTATTGATGTCCTGAAGTCAAAAACACAACAATCTCTGTTTTGACACCAAGATGGCTGAAATGGTGCTGGTAAGTCGCATTCTCATTGGTGAATTCTGGTGTATCTGTAATTAAGTTTTTTCTAAGAAGTCATCTTCTTTAGAGAACAAGGGGGTTTGTGGGACCCTGGGATCCCTTTTAAAGCTTTGACAGTTACCCTTTTAAGGGGTACTTCTGAAAGACAGGTCAAAGCATTGCACAAGTATAAATTAATTCTTAATGCCATTCAGTTGCCAACTGGGAAAATTATTCTATTAAAATCTCGTCCCTTTTTTCATTTTTTACCATATTTTACTTGGAATTGCATTGCCTACCCCTGCCTGTCTCTAAAAACTAGATTAAATTGATTTTGCAGGCACATTTTGACACAGACTCTTTGACATATCATTTTATGTTCCCTTTTGTTTAATATTGGACCATTATTATATATTTTTCCTGTTAGAAATGTGTGGCTGATGTTTCCATAGCAACACAACCGTCAGTCCGGGCCTGGCGTTTCTGTGAATCTCCAAAGATTTTACAGGTAAGTGCTTGCAATTGTCATTTTGTCATTGTATTGTACCCAAGGGACTCCACTCTTAGTCCACCTGGTACATAAAAATATTTAATCCCAATGTTGGCTAAACTTAAAGGCCATGACACTCATTGTGGCAGTGATCAGAGGTCCCCCAATATTGTATCTATGCTTTTATTTTAGAGGACCTCTGGGTTGCTTGGCACCTGCTATAACTCAAAAATTCATTTTTGGGTCAGTGACACAATGAAGGCAACATGTAGTACCTGGACTTTCCTGCACCTGAAGCTGAAAGGTGATGTAAACTTTGTTTTCTTACAAAACCTCACCTAATTTTGCTGGACAACAAATCACAGCACACACCAATATATTAAAGGGTTTCTGTCATGATTTTTATGGTGTGGTTTTTATTACTAAATTACACTGTAAATAATTCACTCTACAATATAAAATTTCATTCCTAACCCAACAAGTGTATTTAGTTGTAATATTGGTGTGTAGGTGCATCTCAGGTCATTTTGCCTGGTCATGTGATTTCAGAAAGAGTCAGCACTTTAGGATGGAACTGCTTTCTGGCAGGCTGTTGTTTCTCCTACTCGATGTAACTGAATGTGTCTCAGTTGGACCTGGATTTTACTATTGAGTGTAGATCTACCAGGCAGCTGTTATCTTGTGTCAGGGAGCTGCTATCTGGTTGCCTTCCCATTGTTCTGTTGGGGAGGTAAAGGGAGGGGGGTGATATCACTCCAACTTGCAGTACAGCAGTAAAGAATGACTGAAGTTTATCAGAGCACAAGTCACATGACTGGGGACACCTGGGAAACTGACAATATCTCTAGCCCCATGTCAGATTTCAAAAGTAAGTATAAAAAAACTGGATTTCAGTGCAGAATTCTGCTGGAGTGGCACTATTAAGTGATGCATTATGTTTTCCCATGTCAGCATCCCTAGCAATGATTTGAGCATGTTGGTATCACATTAAACCTTGTCCACAGCTTTCTAATAGCTCAAATAAAATACAAAGAAATACTTCAAATACACAGTCTCTAGAGTTACTGTGTTGGTGGTGTAGGGCTAGTGGTGGGTGAGCGGACAGGTGGTGGGAGTCCCAGAGGGGGTGTGGGGACCCCTGGGTTAGTAGCATGGTGGGTCTTGTACACCCCAGTCCAATCCTGATTATAATATATAATCCCATGCATCCCATGATTATAATATCCCATGCAGTTTAAACTATTTTTCCAATGTAAAATATTTTGTACACTTTAATATTTACCCTCCAAATGTTACCCCTTGGAAGCACACAGATTCCCGAGGGGAAAAGGGACCACATCCATGAAGCACTTTGCAGAAGTGAAAAGGTTCAGAGCTGGAAAAATGGGCGCAAAACCAGATAAATGCTTGACTTGTTCCAACAATAAATAATTTAGTCGTCTTTGTTAGGTAATTGTTTTCTAACATGTTGGCAGCTTATCTTATTTTGTTTTCAAGCTGTGTTTCCCTTTTGCTGTCTGCAGAAACTGGTAATATACGAGAGCTAATTGACTCAATAGGAAAGGCACCTGCAAACAGAATTCTTGCCAGGCAAAGCTCCGAGGCCCATGACTTACTGAGTCGGAAATGAATATCACACAGCGGCGCGCTTATACTTCTCCCCAATTGGTGGCCTGGCTCGTTGGCTGCTCCCCACCCCACAGAGAGAGATAGATAGATAGATAGATAGATAGATAGATGATCGATGGATGGAAGAGATAGATAGATAGATGATAGATAGATAGATAGATAGATGGATGGATAGATGGATGATAGATAGCGATAGATAGATGTGGAGTTTAACAGGGGCTGTGTTCACTCAGGATGAAGACCAGTGTAGGTGCTGGAATTAATGTATTATCGCCTGTGTTAAAGGAGTGAGCTGGGAGAGATCTCCTTGTCCAGGAAGTGGAGAAGATATAAAGAGATTGTGAGATAACTGTTCAAAAAATTTTTAAATCATGGCAAAACGTTGAATTTGAACATTTGATAAATCACCCACTAAGGGGCCCATTTATTAAACCTTGAAAAAAAAAGGGGCAAAAGTCAAATTTCTATAGGGAAAAAACCTTGAATTTATTATAGATTTATTATACCTTAAAGCTGTTAATCCCGAATTTCAAACTGCTCCTTCTCCAACCTGTCAAGGTCATGTAGAAGTCAATGGCGGATGTCCCTGAAGAAGTTTCTTGACATTGTGATCCGCGCTGGTTTTCGTCTGATACTAAATTGACAATTTGATAAAGTTGACAAGTCAATTCGAAAGAGTTTTTTTGAGAATTGTGGATGTTAGTTAGGTAGACTTTGTATTTATTAGAAAAATTAGATTAATTTGAGTTTTAGCAAATACCGGCCTAATAGTGATGTGCGGGCCGGCCCGATACCCACGACCTTGCATCCCCCTTTGCGGCTTCCTACTTACAGGCTTTATTGCCCCGCCCCTTTTGTGACATCATTGGTGGAGCAGGTACGCACTGGTCTATTAAGGGAAGCCGGACGCCAGGCTTGGGTGGGCACAGGTGGAAGGAGGGCGAGTGCGGATTTAGAAAAACCCGACCCGCACATCACTACCCCCCAAGTGTACTTGTTTTCAGAAAAATTCAATTTTGTGCAAAAAAAAAAAAACCCCTGCTGTGAATAAAACACAGATGAAAACCTGCTTGAAGTTATCCTGACAGTTAATGACTTTACTGCCGTGCAAGTGAATTCCTGCAATTTATAGCCTATATGATCACTACAAATACAGAACAGATAATGATTATTTTTTCAAGTTTTAAGTTAAAAGGGACAATAAAATATGAGATGCCTGCAGGTTCGAATGATAAATTTAGAAATTAAGGAAGCTATGGAAATAATGGAATAAGAGCATCAATGTCACCATAATTGTTCAAATGTGTTCTCCTATAGATAAATTTACAGTCAACCTGTTCCGGAGAGATATAGTACGATACCTTTATTATGAGACGGATAGTGAGTGTTGTTAATATAGATAGGATTTCTTCTGCTATGTGCCCCTAAACCTGTTAAGAGAGGGATCAGTTCTCTCTTCGCATATCTTGGGGAAATATTGCTTCTGTTTTCATTTCTTCCGAATGCTCCTACGTGCGCCACTGGCATTTCTTCTGCTGTGACAGATTGTCATATTCCGAGACAAGGCTGAGTAATATTTCTAAACCAGGTGCTTATGTGCTCGAAGGGACAGTCTCACTCTTACCCTTGTGGGACATGATGCAGAGTAAACATTGAGGATATGAATTTAATACCAGTCCTACCTTTGGCAGTTTGAGAATAGAGATGCCTTTGAGTCTGCCTCGCTCGTATCAGATTGCCGTGTCTAAGAAAAATATGAGATGCCACCAGCATACTTGAGGACTTCTAAGGTGCTGAGGGACTGCTCTGATCATCTGTTGGCCAGACAACTCTTTCATCCCATCATAAATCCCCTCGGATTTTCTTATTTTATATTTGTTAGGTTTAGAAATTATTTTTACATACACCATAAGTATCATTCATTTCTTTTAGGTATTGTTTTTAATGACGAAGAAGAAAAGTTCCATCATCTTGCAAAGGAGCTTAAAGGAGACATAAACCGTATAAAAAGAGAATCCAAATCTAAATACAAACACAAGACTCTTCTTGAATCGTTCCTACCAGTACAGGTATGGGAACCCATTATCTGAATTATGGGAAGGCCGTCTCCCTTGAACTCTATTTTAATCGTATAATTAATATTATTTAAATATAATATTTAGTGATGGGCGAATAAATTCGCTGTGAAGGAGGTACCCATAGGCTAAATCAATTGTATTGAACAAGTTTGCGGTTAGGATCCATCTTCGATGTTGTTTGACCACAGATGTCTTTATACTTCTATATTTTATACTTAGTGGTTCCCAAACTGTGAGGCTAGACCCCTTAGTTGGCCTGGAGTCAAGGGGGGATGGGACTCAGTTTGAAGGTTGAACTGTTCAACAGCCATAGCTCTAACCTTTTTCAATATGGTGTTGGATGATGGAAATTGTAGCACAACATTAGTATAATCACATGATTGTACAATAGTGTTATCATCCCTTTAAATGGGGTTGTAACATTGTTAATTGTTATACAACTATTTTGCCCCAGTTACTACAGCATTATACACTGTAGAGCAGTGCTTGTTGGACTTTATTGGTTCACATCCCCCTTCGAGAACCAGTCTTTGTTCAGGGCCTCCTTAAACCCAGATATAGGCAATTTTTTGTGTATCAACCCTTTAGAAAGAGCCCTAACAATCAGAGTCAGACTGGTGGGTCAAAGGCCCAATCGGGCTTTCACCACCCCTATGGGTCCCCACCTCTGCCACAACCCCCCTACAGGCCCATGCCTCAGTCGCAACCCCCCATCCAGAGGGGGGGCAAGATCAGGGGTATTGAGCGCTGTAGATGGGTGCAGGTCTGGGTCAAAGGGCCCACTGAGTTCTTACCCGGTGTCCCGCCAGCCCAGTCTGACCCTGTCAACATCATATATAATACAAATAAATGTTCACCCCAAATCTCACCCTAACTGACTTTCTAACTGGGCTTTCACAGGTATCTTGGAAATAAACAGGCATTATTCTCAAATCTCACCATAATTATAGTTCAAGTTGACCTACCAAGCAACTGCTCCAGCCTCCCAGTCCCAGAAACCACTGTTATAGAGAACTCATTGAGTAATGTCAAGGAATGCAAAATGCAATAAGCAACCATGTTTTTTTACACTTTGCACTGTGATCCATGGGTTGAGCTCCAGGTGCAGAGAAAAAGTAAGGGGGTTGCAAATCCCAAAAGTGGATGCAACAGTTCTCTAAGGGCTCTTGTTCTGACCAGTGAGATTAATAAAGGCTATCAGGTTGGAGAAGAAGAATTTACAGGTTGAACGTTCCCAGGCATCTTCCAGTCAAGACCACCTTGTTTGGGTAGGGTTAACTGAATAAACAAGGAGGTTACAGTCCATTGTTATTCACAAAAAGTCCAATCAATCAAACCCCTTGTAATTGTCGCTGCACGTTGTATAATTATTAACCGCCAAATGTAATATTTTCCATTCTCCCAACAAGTACCTCGTGTCCTTGTCTCGTCGGCTCCATTTCCAGAGCTGTAAATCTAACCTCAATGTAATTATTCAGAAAGCAGCATGTCTGATTTATTCAATGATTTACTGGCCACATCTCTGCTAAATTCTCTTTTTTCCCCCCCTGAATATCGCCCTTATACAGATCCTTTATTTCTCAGTTTTTTTTGTGCCAGGTGTCCTCTACTTTGGGTGTCAGGCAGTAGGTTTGGGATATTTCTCCAAATCTCGGGCAGACTCCATAACAAGTTATGATAAAGCGCTGGTTTATTTTTGTCTCGATGGTTTCCATGGTTTGAGTGAGTCACAGATGTTGCTGCTCTTGGTGTTGGAGAGTTTTCATACCCTACATCACTAAAATATGCAGATAAAAAAAAAAATGTTCTCTTTCAAGCATTCCCAATTTGTTCAGATAAACAAGCAATGTTCTCTGAGTTAATTATATTTTTCTTCATTGAAATGTGTGTTTATGTTATTTTCTAAAATACTCTTTCCTTTGCTTAAAGAGCCCATAATACCAGGGAATGGAAATGCTCTAAATGTCTTAATAAATACCTGATAATTAAACAATGAGATATTATTATATTTGAACACCTAAAAGGGCTCATTTGCGCACACAACTGCAAACTGTAATCTCAGATAAAAATAGAGTAGGTACGTTTTTTACCCATAGTGCAGCACCCCCTCCCCCAAACTCCAGCTTAATTGCAAGTTGTGCCTAGCGTGTACATAGTAGGTGTTGTATCACTTCAAAAATGGTGGGGTAAGTTTGGCATCACCTCTGTAGGAGCCCTGGAGCTACTGCTAGGTCCAAGGTGGAGGTAGCCTAAAGGTTCCCCATCATCAGTAGTGACAGTTGTGCACATTCATCAGAGGAGGAAGAATAGATGCAACCACGTGGAAGAGAAGGTTTGTGTCAATTTCATCCCCTACTGCTGGCAGTAGCCCCCTTTCTTTGCCTGCATCCATCCATTGTATCAGCTCCAGCTGATAACCACCACCTGGGTACCCAGGTCAATTGTAGGCTTGCATTTCACCCACCTCCCTGAGTTAAAAATGATTTTCCTCCTGACCTGGTTGAACCACCTCTGAAGTGATGTCACTTCCATCCAGCAGTGATGTCACTTGCAGTTTTGGGGGTCCCAGGGCGGGGTTAAAGCACAGGCAGTGTGGGTAGGGTCGGTTTAAGGAAGGGACAGGGATTATAGTGGCTCTGGTTCAGACTGCAAGTCATTCGCTCTGGGCTGGTCACGGGTCTGCCTAGGATTCTACTCCATATTCTGTGCTCCTGCAGTTAAAGGAGAAGGAAAGGCTAAAGTTAAGTAAGCTTTATCAGAAAGGTCTATATAAATACACCAGTAAACCCTCAAAGTAATGCTGCTCTGAGTCCTCTGTCAAAAGAAACAGCACATTTCTTTCCTTCTATTGTGTACTCATGGGCTTCTGTATCAGACTAACTGTTTTCAGCTTAAACCTCCAGGGCTAGAGCTTGAGCATGCTCAGTTTGTTCTACTCTCCCCCTCCCTGCTGTAATCTGAGCACAGAGCTATGAATAAGCAGGAAGAGACTAAGGCAGGAATTGGTGTCACACCAAGCTAACATGGCAGCTGCTATCCTAAACAAACAGAGAGCTTCTAGAGCTGTTTACTCTGCAAAATAAATATAGTCTTATAGTTTGTACTATTATGGCTAATCTATTGGCAATAAACTGCTTTCCTTCTCCTTTAAAGCTGGAAGCTTTAAACATAGTTTTTCTAAAAGAGAACAGCTAAACCTCCTGGTGTTTGACCCCCCTCTGTCATATCATAATCCAAAATGCCACATTAATCTCCCTATGTAAGATAACAGCAACATGACTGACATAATACAGCATTCTCATTGGTCAATTCTTTAGCATCTAATTAATTATCTTCTGTAGTGATGGTTGAATAAATTTGACAGTCGCAAATTTGCCGCGAATTTCTGCGTTTTGCCAGCGGAGAATACATCTTCAAAACTGCCACAAAAATTTGCCAGCATCAAAAGATTTCGGATCCGCGCATCGGAAAAGTCAATCATGTCAAAAGCGTTGTGCGTCAAGATTATTTGAATGCCCATTGTCTTTTAACGCTGGCATCAAAATTGACGCGGGTGCCACAATTGAAACAATTCTCGTTTCTCTAATTTTTCGCCCTTTCCCAAATTTCGCTGGATTTTTCAGTGAGGTGAAACCAAATTCTGAAAAAAAACAGAACAAATTCGCCCGTCACTATCTGTCTGCCATATTTTCCTATAGAGAGCTAAGGGGGGCAGTGGGACAGTTTTATGGAGGGTTTAGGCCTACAGGGTTCTTACCAAGATACAAAAGGGGTGTCCATCACATGACCTGTAAAGAAATGCTTTGGGAAGTAATTAAGGTGAACTGTGCAGTTCCGTTAGTGTGTCTACTCGATAAATGATTTTTATTCCTTTAGAAAACCCCCATGTAGAGAAACCTAAAATGAGCCAAGTTGCATGGTGGATGTCATGTTTGTTATGCCATAACACAGCACTACATGTAGGGGGCAGCCCATTTTAATGAATTCAGTGTATTTGTTTCCGGTTGTAAGAAAAATTTATAGATTTTTTAGGGTCATGTCATGATTGACTCCAAATCTACCCCCAGTTTGTGCCATCTCATCTCAACTGGAAGGTAAATCCCATATTCCCTCTATTTCAACTCAATACGTAGACCCGGCCAGATCACATCATCAACTATTTTTCTGCTTCACTAGAAGAGTTTGCCACCCGGTGTAATTATCTCTGTAAAGCCGCAGAGCTCTTCCATTTAATTCCATGGACTCTATAGGGCCTTTTAGTCTCGCTGGTTAATAGGGATGTGATGAATACTTCAAATACCGTGAAGATTCCTTCCCTCTTGGCTGCGTTGCCCATAGGCGCCTGTGAAAAGGATGATAGGAGACAGGCAGAGACCAACACCATGGAAAAAAAAAAAAAAAAAGATGAGCAACATCATAATCAGTTTACTCCTAAACAGATCTATCCTCCCAACGATACGGGGGCTTGTGAAAAAGCCTCGAAAATTGCATGCCAACATGACAAATCTGTCAATTTGCAAAAGAGCTTATTGTTTTGGCCATGACACCAGTTAGAGAATGGGAAAAGCCTTATCTCTCCGAGGCTCATCTCCATGACACATCGAGCACCTGCCGCTAATTTGCATATTTTATGGGGCTCACCGCTAGGCCACTTATCTCCCTCTCCCCCGACTGACTTTGATATGAGGAGGGGAAATACATTATTCTGACACTGGAAATGAGTTGTGTGGAATGGAAACAAGTTTTCACCGAGGATAAAGAAATCTTTGGCATCTCCCTAGCCTTTATTTTGTCCTCCAGCCGCCGACTGTCAGGATTTCTTGACTATAGTATGCTTCGATTCCGATACAATACTCCAACACCCCATAAATACATTCCAACACAGATCATTTGGTGAAAAAGGCCGCAGCTTGTTTTATTAAGTAACATTTTCATTCACTTGTTCTTATTTAACTTATTACAAACATACTAGCATAAAATAATAACACATAACACTTTCTATAAAATAATACGTGCTGAAGGCTGCACATAACATTTAACAATGTTTACAATAACTTCCCAAACCCTTCTTAGTCAAAACCCATTAACTAGCCTAAGGCTAAGACTCTGTCACCTGTTTCCTCACTTACGGTGCCTCCTTGCCCCCTTAGCCTCGCCCCAGGCCTATCCAACCGACCTCACTTTACCTTCCAGCCCCCTTTTTGGCTACCCAGTAGGGCAGCCCCACTATGCCCTGCTGCGACATAACCAATCACCCCCCCACTTCCAAAAGGGCGGGAGGGACGTTGTAACTGCTGTGCCATCTACAGTTAATGAGCTCTCCCGCGCTTTAGTCCTTATTTAAAGGTTAAGCCCTGCCCCCTTTTCCCTTGCCTTTCCACACTACAACTCCCACAATACCTGTCCCACTACCCAGGCCTGGACTGGCAATCTGTGGGTTCTGGCAAATGCCAGAGGGGCTGCTATAAGGTCCCATAGAAAGTCAGTATTTAGTGGGCTGGTGGGACTCTGTGTGGGCTGATTGGGCCTCTGTGTACATGAAATGCCAGGGCCTATTTCAATTCTCAGTCCGGACCTGCCACTACCCCTTAATTTCCTCTACTCTCCCCTTAGTCATGTGCCCCTTCGGCTCCCCCTGTCCCAGGCTCGCTATTTGGGCTTCTGGATTCTGCGGCCGTTTGCTCATCGGTTGTGACTCTGAGGTTGGGGAGGGGGGTTCATATCCACCTCTACTCGAGCACTGGATGTAAATATCAGTAAATATCAGATGCGGCTCAGAGATCTACAAAAGACGTTGTGTGACTTCACTTTTATGTCGTGGCATTATAGTGGGCTTGCTGATGCCATACCTACAACTCTATTAGATGTTTGTAATCATTTTAGCTTGTGATTTTACCTAACCCCCCTAAATTATAGAATTATTTGTTTTTAATATAAAATGTTATATGGGTATGGGATCTGTTATCCGGAAACCTGTCATCCAGAAAGCTCTGAATTAAGGAAAGACCATCTCCTATGGACTCCATTTTATCCAAATAATCCAAATTTTCCTTTTTCTCTGTGATAATAAAACAGCCCCTTGTACTTTATCCGAACTAAGATATAATTAATCCGTATTGGAGGCAAATCCAACCTATTGGATTTATTTATTTTTTACATCATTTTCTAGTAGACTAAAGGGCAAATTCACTAAAGGACGAAGGGCTAGTGTGGCTCATTTTCGTTAATTCGCCGACACTGGCGTAAATTCGTTAGTGTTACTTCGCACCCTTACGCCTGGCGAATTTGCGCAACAGACGTAACTACGCAAATTCACTGACGCGCAAATTTTTCTGAACGCTACCTTTTACGCCAGACTTCCTTCGCCACCTCAGACCAGGCGAAGTGCAATAGAGTAGATAGGGATTGCTTCAAAAAAAGTTAAAAAATTTTGTAAGTCCCAAAAAACGCTGGCGTTTTTTCTTTTTTTTATGAGTGATAGATCGAAAATTTTTTTGGGGCTACCCTCCTTCCCCCCTACATTTCCAAACTCATGGCACCTTAACTATACAGTGGGCACATGTGTAGGGCAAGGTTTCCCAGGCTTGTGTAGTGCTGCTACATATACCTCCATTGTAACTTCAATTTGGCGCCATATGCAAATTAAGCGTAACTTCGCTTTGCTTGGTGAATTAACGCTAGCGCAACTTCACAACCTTACGCTTCCCCTGAGCGCAACTTCGGATTTTAGTGAATTTACGTAGCGTTGGTGAAAATACGCCTGGCGAAGTGCGGCGAAGCGAACGCTGGCGCAACTACGAATCTTAGTGCATTGGCCCCTAAAGGTCTAAGATTCAGGGGAGATTTTGTGACAAATTGCCTCTTCTTCAGTCGACTAATCTCCCCGAAAAGCCTTCCCGTCTGCTAAAATGTAAATCGCCGACAGGATGGCACTCGGAGCACTTCGTTTTTCCGAAGTAGCCTGAAGTTTCCTCATGAGGCAACTTCAGGCGACTTCGGGAAACGAATTTCTCCGAGTGCCATTTTCGAGAAGATTAGTTGCCTGAAGAAGAGGCGATTTGTCGCAGGGTGACTAAATCTCCCCGAATCTTAGCGGGTGTCATTGCCCTTAAGTATGAAGATTGAAATTTAGAAATTTAGAAAAGATCAGTTTTCCGGAAAGACCCAGGTCCCAAGTATTCTGGATAACAGGTCCCATACCTGTAGTATATGTGCCACCGATCACAATGTTTCTGCAATGTGGCCTCCCATTATGAATGCCTATAATACTATAACAAAATAGTGATGAGCAAAATATTTCGCCAAGTTTTGCCACGAAAATGATGGCCATAGACTCAATTGGATGAAATTTAACACACCACCGCAAGCATCAAAAAAAAAATTGTTGCCTATTAGTGGCGAATTTTTGTCGTTACGCGAATTTTTGGCGAATCAAAACAGGTCAGATTTGCCCATCACTACCAAAGAATCCGAAAGCAACAAAGACATTGGCGATGGGTTATATTCACGGTCATCAGCCCTAATCACTCTACCATATACAGGTATGGGATCCATTATCCAGAGACCCACTTTCCAGAAAGCTCCTAATTATGGGATGTTCATAGTGGGACATTCACTAAGATTCGTAGTTGCGCCAGACGTAACTTAGCTGCACTTCGCCGCATTTTGCCGCACTTCGCCAGGCGTATTTTCACCAGCACTAC
The DNA here is from genome assembly GCF_017654675.1 of Xenopus laevis. Classification (NCBI taxonomy): domain Eukaryota; kingdom Metazoa; phylum Chordata; class Amphibia; order Anura; family Pipidae; genus Xenopus; species Xenopus laevis. Next base: position 5,489,015 of record NC_054377.1, read on the forward strand.
GCAAATTCCGAAGTTGCGCTCAGGGGTAGTGTAAGGTTGCGAAGTTGCAATTTAATTTGCATACGGCGCCAAATTCAAATTTCAATGGAGGAATACGTAGAATCACTACAAATGCCTGGGAAACCTTCAAAACATCAAATAAAATGTTTATTTTGCCCTACACATGTGCCCACTGTATAGTTAAGTTGCCATGCGTTAGGAAATGTAGGGGGGAAGGAGGGGAGCCCCCAAATATTTTTCGATCTTTTTCAGCCTATCACCCATAATATAGAAAATACGCCAGCGTTTTTTGGGACTTAGAAAAAATTTGAACTTTTTTTGAAGAAATCCCTATCTACTCTATTGCGCTTCGCCTGGTCTGAGGTGGCGAAGGAAGTCTAGCGTAAAAGGTAGCGTTCAGAACACTGCGCGCGTTAGTGAATTTGCATAGTTACGTCCGCTGCGCAGGCGTAAGGGTGCGAAGTAACACTAGCGAATTTACGTCAGCATTCGTTAGTGAATTTGCGAAGTAACGAAAATGCCCAATGCTAGCGAATCGACCCCATAGACTCCATGTTACAAAAAATTCACATTTTTAAAAAGTATTTTATTTTTTTCTGTGATTATAAAACATTTCCCAATTCAATAAGGCCATGGACTCTTCCACCTTATCCCATGTCCCACCTCCATCCAGACCACTAGTTCAAGAATTAAAAAAACACCATTAATAATAGCATCTTCAGTTGCCGTTATCACCAGCACAACCGTGTTCACTTGTGTTTTTCCACTTTCCAAAGATACTGCAGAGAAAGACCTACAACAATAATGCCATAAATCCCCTACTGTCTTGTAGGACACAGCCACAATAGCTTTCCTTCTTGGACAAAAAATAAAACCTGGGTTGCTATAGTCAAGATGATAGAATTTCCAAGACCATCTTCATATTAACAATGTACATTGGAGATTCTGGAATTCCTATTTCAGTTCAGTCTAGGACCCTTGACAACCTAATTGCAACATCTGACTGAATTCTCCATCCCTAATTAGATGATATTTGTACATATTTATATTGATAGGAGCTCATCTATGGGATTCCTGACAGAGCTCAGGCTCTTAATAATTCTTCATCAATAGAGAAAAAACTCTACTGCCCATTTAACAATGAGTCTGCCATCTAAGTTCTGAAATTGCTTGATAAAGTGACTGTTCTAAGTCTACTGTACATCTTGTCTTGATAATGTCATTGACTGTTGCATTTTGAGTTTAGAAGGTAAACCATTTGTTTTTTTACTTCCCAGTAAAAAACATTTTAAACATTATTTGAATTTAGACAGGGTAAGACTGGGACACCAGCCAGGAAAAAAAACCCAGTGGGTCCTGCTGACCCAAACTCAGTACTTGACTACTGACCTCCCCCCTGGTCCAGATCATGGCTGCAAAGAGAGAAAGTACACAAGGCATGTGAGGGGGTCTTCTGGGAGTGGGTTTTGGCTGGGGTTGGGGCCCCTGATATGGAAGTCCGGTTGACGGTGTTCCACCAGTCCAATGCTGTTCTTTTTTCTTCTTTTTCTCGAAACCCTACACAGTTAATAATGGAATTACCATTTCAGGACTTCCCTAGTTTCTTTGAAAGAGTTATCACCCAGCGTGCAGATTCTGCCTTGCACAAGCACACCATCTTTATGTTACTTTTGCCATAATCTACCTCATCTTCTGCTATCAATCTGATAATCCAGTTCCAATAAAGCTATACAAATGTATTGTGCACCATTTGTGAAGGCAAGTGCTTTATGCCAAATGCAATTTCATGCAGAAATCAAATTTTTCTTACCCACAATGCATGGTTTTCCCCATAAATGTAGAATATTGTGGCCACGCTCCAAGTTGCCACAAACCTGATGGGCCACTTCAACAACGTGTATTCAAAGTGGCATTTCCTTCTGATCCACTGGGCACAAGTTTGGTGGCTGTATTGATGCAACCTACAGGGGGAACCTTGGACTTACCTCCAGATCCAGGGTGGCAGTAGCTCCAGGATTCTCCAGCATCAATAGGAAGAGTTGTGCACCATTCATCAGACAAGGCAAGATGGCCACAGTGGTAACCGTGTAGGAGTGTGTTTGGACACAATTAAGGGTCATTTACAAACACAACAAAGACCACATATTGACTTGATTCACTAAGCAACTTGCATCCAAAAAGGCTCCTTCACTTCCAAATAGTTTCCAATGCATCCATCCTGCCTCTTCTGATGGTGCACAACTACACCTATTGATTGAACCCTGGAGCTACCACCATTCTGGAAATGCTAGATGCAGTTTGCAGCATAGTTAAAGGGTTTAGCCTTCTACAATTTAACTATATTTCCGTAAATCCAATTTCTTTCTGAAATAAGCTTATTTGGGCTGTGTTTTATATATTTAGGAAAAATGTGCAACTTGGGTTTTTTTTGGCAAAGCCACAGTGCCTGGATTCGAGCCAGGAATAAACGGAATAGTAAGAACGTCTTTTGCCGCCTTTGATTCAGCGCGCCACAAGTCGCCGATAAGAACTTCAATTTAATTAAAAGCTCTCAGGTCTTAACACTAGACTGCTCTTTTGGGATAGTTGGAGAACATTCTGTTCTTATAGACACGGAAGCATTCCCTCTTACAAGAACAACTGTCTCCATAATTGACTAGACATAAGGGTACTCTAAAATGAGGGGGGGGGGAATCTATTGCACATTAACAAACAACCTGCACATAGATAGTGATTTGCATTATTATCTGAACATGCGCCATAGGTCCTAGTAGGCACATTAATTAAGAATTCTCCAGGCACCATCATTATTTTCCTTCAAGCTATTGATTTACTGCTTCTGTCTGCAATACCTTGCGCTCTACCCAGAGACACCATCCCTCTCATTACACTCTTTACTTCAATAAGTGTTACAGCCAAAGAACATCAGTTAAAAGTGATAATATCTATCCTCTAACTCAGTAGGAATTCTGGGATTCTTTCAAAGAAAATGCAACTAGTTAATATACATTGACCTTCAGGCCCAAATACAATTCAGTCCCATCCAAGTCCCATCCAAGATGGCATAGATAAATAATGGTGTGGAGACCAAGAGTTTCATTATTATAAGTAGTTGTCAAATATTTGCAAAGACAATACCATTTGATGTGGAGCTTACAATCTTTCTTACAATCTAACGTGACGTCCTTATAATACATGAGTAGTCACGGGCAAAATTTGCGAAAGACGAATTTTGAACTTTGCCGGCGTCAAATTGTTTTTCTGACTCCGGCGACAATTCTAACGCCGCCCACAATTAATAGATGCCCATTGATTTTAATGTGCATCGGAACTGTCGCCGGCATCAGAATTGACAAGTTTCAAGAATTTTCCACTGTTTCGTGAATTTCGCACAAATCCACAAATGTTTCGGCAAAACGGGAGAAATTTGCCCATCACTATACACGAGTGATACTAAGAGTTCTCTGTATAACTCAGCCTGCAGCCTTGTGCCTTTATATGGTCACAGAACAACCCCTCAGTGACTTCTAATATCCTTATCATTTACAGTAGGGGGTACATTATCCCTTATAATACATGAGTGATACTCAGAGTTCCCTGTATAACTCAGCCTGCAGCCTTGTGCCTTTATATGGTCACAGAACAACCCCTCAGTGACTTCTAATATCCTTATCATTTACAGTAGGGGGTACATTATCCCTTATAATACATGAGTGATACTCAGAGTTCCCTGTATAACTCAGCCTGCAGCCTTGTGCCTTAATATGGTCACAGAAAAACCCCTCAGTGACTTCTAATATCCTTATCATTTACAGTAGGGGGTACATTATCCCTTATATTACATGAGTGATACTCAGAGTTCCCTGTATAACTCAGCCTGCAGCCTTGTGCCTTTATATGGTCACAGAACAACCCCTCAGTGACTTCTAATATCCTTATCATTTACAGTAGGGGGTACATTATCCCTTATAATACATGAGTGATACTCAGAGTTCCCTGTATAACTCAGCCTGCAGCCTTGTGCCTTAATATGGTCACAGAACAACCCCTCAGTGACTTCTAATATCCTTATCATTTACATCATCTTTATAAGAATCACTGAAACATAAAGTTGTTCTTGAAACCCTGAAGTACATTTCTGATTAAAGTTCTCTTGACCCCTTTCTTGGATTTGCTAATTACACTTTGTTTTATTATTTGTACTCCTGCTTATGCACTGACTTATGGATGCTGATTAACACAATGCTAGTGTAGCCTGTCAAGTACATAATTAAAGCCTAAATGAAAACGACAGCCTCCCTTTTCCTTTTATTCGCACAAGAATGTTAAACTGGAGAAAATGCTCCATAATGTGTTGGCATTAACGATGGGTGAATAGATTCTCGAGGTATGGATTATCTGCGAATTTCTGTGTTTCGCCGGTGTTTGCAAAACTCACTGGAATTTCCTGCGGCAAAAAAAAATTTGCATGTCGATATTGGAGCGTGCATAAACATTATTCGGACGCCCATTGACTTGCTCGTGTCAATTTTGTTCGTCAAATTTATTTTGACATCCATTGATTTTCAATGCGTTTCGCGAATTTGTTACCGAAACGAGACGGGACAGATTCACCAATGTCTAGATGCCATTTTTGCTTGAATATGAATCCAAGTGCTTGTAACAATATGAAGGCCTCTTTATAAACCAAAGTAATAGTTGGCATATTATTATTAATAATAATAATAATAGTCTATCATCTTCTAGGTGGGTGCTGTATGGGCCCTTTCTAGTTATTGTTGGGTAGTATTTGTTGGAAAGCCTCATAAACATAGCGGCTGGTTTTGTCAAAACCATATTTTTGGAGATGAGGAGGCTCTCCTTTAAATGGGACAAACTGGGCTTATTGGTTGGCAGTCATTTCATAAGACTGGAAGGTCTATTGATGCCCTACAGAGGGGTCTCAGAAGCAGTGGCGTAACTACTCACCAGTGGGCCCTGGTTCAGCATGGGCACTTGGGCCCCCCTGTTGGGCCATCCCCCTATGAATCGTGCGAGCTGTAAAATATCCCCCTGCCCAGCCTCCGGCGATAACCGTTATTGCAGCTCCAGTGGGCCCCAAGGGGGTGTGGACCCGGGTGCGATCGCACCCTTTGCACCCCTGGTAGTTACGCCACTGCTCAGAAGTTACAGTGGCAGGTGACATGTATCACACTCTCTATATAATGACAGTATGTGACATTTTTGAGTGTTTGCATTGCTGGTGTCCATTTTGCGTGTGTCCACTGAGTAGGTTCACTTACTTATTTGATTAAATAATGTTGAACACAGTTCATTCCTAATGTGTTTCTAATTAACACTACAGCTGTGACTCTAAGGGGGTTATTAACTAAAATCCGATGTCATCTCATTAATAAGATAAAAAAAAGATTAAACTAAACTCCCATGCCTGGTTTTGCCTTATTTATTAATAATATAACTTGAATAAATTGGATCAGGAAAAAAAAACAATAAAATTGAGCGAAAACCCAAATCATACATTTTTTTGGGGTCTTTTTTCCAAAAATTGCTAGTTTTTTCCTGAAAACCCGGATTTTCAGGCTAAACCCCAGATCACGATAACTTTAATTTGGGATAGGTGTCTACAGGACCACGACAGGTCTGAGATGACGGATATTGGGATTCAGACTTTTTGCATCATAGGGGGTATAAGAAAAATTTGATGTTTAAAAAATATTCCCTTTAAATGTAATCCAGTGACTGGGTGATTGGGTCGTGCATTCTGATTGGCTATTGCTACCTTTGATATTGTAAGGACTCTCTAAAGGGTGGAAGGTATCCTTCAGGGAGGGACTTGTTTTGTGCAGACAGGAGGGGGTGAAGAACGTACAGGAACAAGATTAGGGTAACGGTGGAGAATTGGTGACTGGCAGTAATGGGACTAAGCAGGACAGGAACAGGACAGGATTGGAGCAGGAACAGGGGTAAGAACAAAAGGGCAAGTAACAGAGAGCTAAGGTCATGCCACAGTGCTCAGGTGCATAGGCCAATGATCAGGCACAAGTGAGGAGGACTGGACTTATATAAGACAGAGTCAACCCTGATTGGCTAGCCCAATTCAATCAATAAGGTTTCTGAAACCAGATAGGAAGGCCAAACACAGACTTGCACACTTGCTACTTGCTCACATGTCCTGTAGGATTGAGTGTGGAGCCAAAAACCATGAGGTTCCTGGTTGGAATCCCAGAAGAGCCTAACAGTTCTACCTTGAGTAAAACTCAATGAGGTGTATGTACTGGCTCTAAACAAATATTTATTATCCCAGTGCTGTTACTTCAACAAGGCAATATGAGTTTATTGGAGGTTGACTGTTACAAAACTGTGACAAAAATGTCAGTGTTCCCTTTTTTACAGTGTTGGATTGGAGCTCCAGGTGCCCACCAGGAAACCTTCTACTGGTTACTTTCTTCTTCTCCTTTTATCTCCTTCCTTTCAGCTTCTATTTATAACGCTGTTTCGCCAGTTGATTTTTGGCCGAACAATTGTTAATCTGCAAATGTATTACAGTGTGAGCTTTCCAATAAGTTTTCGCCAAAGTTTATTTGCTAGGTTGATAAGATGAAGCAACAGTATTATGTCAGTGACATCATATCCTGTTTGCCAAAAAATTCATAAAAAAATACAAAATACTGGAGTTTTTTTCCTGTTTTAATGTGGGAATTAAAAAAATGACACATAAGTAAATTTGCCCCCTCATTTCTCTTACACATTCTGTCATTTTCCACATCTTCTCCTCATTTCTCTAATTCATGGTGAAGGCACATCACATCAGGACCTTCTTTGGTGGATAGGGAGGAATGATGTATGAAAGTCACCCAACAGGCAGATGACAAACCAGCTAGTCACAAGTTCTCTGGAAAGCAGAGGAACCTCATCTTTATTGATCTAGCTAACATAAAATACTAATACTGAACCAGATGCCACGGTCCACCAGATAAGTTTAAACTAGTGGTTCCCAACCAGTGCATCATAAGTAACATGTTGCTCATCAACCCCTTAGATGTTGCTCCCACTAACCTCCAAACAGGTGCTTATTTTATGTTCTCCTCATTTCTTGGATGGACATGGTGGAGGCACAACACGTTGGCAATCAGGACCTTCTCTGGTGGAATAGGGGGAATGATGTATGAAAGTCACCCAACAGGCAGATGACAAACCAGCTACACCATCACTACTTCTCTGGATGTCCAGACCAACTCTTACACTGGAGAAGATTTGGCACAATTTCACAACCCTCCCTCACCTCATTCCATGTTTCTAGATTCTGTCATTTTTTTTAAAAGAGAAGAACTAGAAAGTTCTCTGGAAAGAAGAGGAACCTCATCTTTAGTGATCTAGCTAACATAGAATACTAATACTGAACTGGGATGCCAGGACCCACCAGAAAAGCTTAAACTAGTGGTTCCCAACCAGAGCCTCATAAGTAACATGCTGCTCATCAACCCTTAGATGTTGCTTCCAGTAGCCTCAAAGCAGGTGCTTATTTTTGAAATCTTCTTATTTCTCTGATGGACATGGTGGAGGCACAATGCATTGGCCATCAGGATCTTCTCTGGTGGAATAGGAAGATATGATGTATGAAAGTCACCCAATAGGTAGATGACAAACATCACTGCTTCTCTGGATGTCCAAGCCAACTCTGACACTGGAGAAGATTTGGCACAATTTCACAGGACTGAGCATTTAGTCCAACCCACCCAGCATGATGTGTTCAGAATATGTTTAAAAAGTGTGCACAAAAGTGTATTTTTGCACAGGTGGGCAGCAGGAAAATAATAGCTGAAGTACATATTCCTGTACAGACAGTGGTTTCTTTCATCAGCCTGGCTTAATCCTCGGGTAAACTGACCTGAGATGATCGCTGTCATTTAACGCTGTTTTATTACCTCAATATTCCAAAGGCCTCTGGGGTTAATACCTCTTTTATTACCTTTTGGGGGACTCATTTTTATTGAATTTCTTCTAAATCCAACAGGTAAAAAGTAAAAATCAACATTTGCTTTGATTTATTCCAACAAATCTAAAAAAAAGTTTTCATAAATTCAGTCGTGAGAGTGTTTGGATATTTTATTCATTAGGGCTTATTTTGCTTTTGCATAAATCTCTAGGTTTGCTCACCTCTTTTTATAGACATGTAGCTTCAGATATAATTTGAATGAATGTTATTGCCAATGCTTGCAAAGAGTTTCAGAGAGAGTTTCAGCACAGTTGTCCTTGCCAGATCTTTTCTTATCAATTGCACCATGCAAAAAAATTGTGTGCCCAGAACATTCCATCTCTTATATTTGTATTTACACATATGGGTATGAGGTGCCATATTGATTTCCTTAGACAGTACAATATGAAGGTATAACTTATTGTGTGCCCAGAACATTCCTTCTCTGTATATTTGTATTTATACATATGGGAGGAGGAGGTGACATATTGATTCCCTTAGACAGTACAGTATGAGGGTATAGCTTATTGTGTGCCCAGAGCATTCCTTCTCTGTATATTTGTATTTATACATATGGGAGGAGGGAGGTGCCATATTGATTCCATTAGACAGTACAGTATGAGGGTATAGCTTATTGTGTGCCCAGAACATTCCTTCTCTGTATATTTGTATTTATACATATGGGAGGAGGAGGTGCCATATTGATTCCCTTAGACAGTACAGTATGAGGGTGTAGCTTATTGTGTGCCCAGAACATTCCTTCTCTGTATATTGTATTTATACATATGGGAGGAGGAGGTGCCATATTGATTCCCTTAGATAGTACAGTATGAGGGTATATCTTATTGTGTGCCCAGAACATTCCTTCTCTGTATATTTGTATTTATACATATGGGAGGAGGGAGGTGCCATATTGATTCCATTAGACAGTACAGTATGAGGGTATATCTTATTGTGTGCCCAGAACATTCCTTCTCTGTATATTTGTATTTATACATATAGGAGGAGGAGGTGCCATATTGATTCCCTTAGACAGTACAGTATGAGTGTATAGCTTATTGTGTGCCCAGAACATGAAAGGTTTATTTAACAACATTTTGGTTATTCATTGATGATAATTTTTCTGTTTAAATTCCAAGAACAGTCCCTAACCCCACTATTTGGCATGAGAGTAATGTAAACCCTTTACTCGCCTCATTCCATGTTTATAGATTCTGACATTTGGGGGCACATTTACTTAGCTCGAGTGAAGGAATAGAAAAAAAAATACTTCGAATTTCGAAGTATTTCTTTGGCTACTTCAACCATCGAATTGGCTACTTCGACAACGACTACGACTTTGAATCGATCGATTCGAACTAAAAATCGGTCGACAATTCGATAGTCGAAGTACTGTCTCTTTAAAAAAACTTCGACCCCCTACTTCGCCATCTAAAACCTACCGAGCATCAATGTTAGCCTATGGGGAAGGTCCCACATAGGAGATACCAAATGGCAATCACACCACTTATTTGGCATCCCAAGGAATTTTCTTCATGCTTGTGTTGCTCCTCAACTCTTTTTACATTTTAGTGTTGCTCATGGGAACAAAAGGTTGGGGACATCTGCCTTAGACCATAGACCAACTCCTCAAACTTTTTTTACTCGATCTCCTTAATTCTATTTTTTTCTTGACATACAATATACTATCCTTTCATCCCTTCCATTCCTTCCATTCTCCTCTTTGTTAACAAAAAGAAATAGGATATAACCATTAAATGGTACTGATACCTGGGACCACCTTGGGTTTTTCTGGTATCCTGGTGGGCCTGTCTGACTCTGAATTCAGATGAAGCAAGATGTATCTGAACCTGAAGCAGATGATATCCCAAGTTGGTACATATGGTAGACTAGATAGTCACCTAAGGATTCAAGAGAACTTGAGTTTTTGAGGATACTAATGCCATCTCCATGTTTGTTATAAAACAACACTCAAATGTGTTCATTGTGATAATAAAACCTTTTTGTTAGGTTCATAGATATTCTCCTATGTCTTATTTGTTTTGCACAGAACCTCCCTCATCCCCCCATGAAAATCAAGAGGTTGCATCTCACTTGGATGGTTCTGCGAGAGACAATGTCGCACTTGATGTTTACAATGAAAACATTTTAAGCAGCTGTAAACCTGGATTAGCAGCTCCATGAATACAAATACCCTGGTTAAGAATTGTAATTACTAATTGTATCACTTCTGCTAATTTGTCATCTTTATTATCTGTTAAATAAAGTGATAATCAAAGAAATCATCAAGTGCATCAAATGTAAGAAACTCAAATTCTCTTGCTTACTGCTATAAACATTTTAATTGGATTTCAAACATAAAAAGGAGTTCTGTGACCATATTAGTATATATGAGTTATACAGGGAACTCTGTATTATAAGGGAGAATGTACCCCCGACTGTAAATGATAAGGATATTAGAAGTCGCTGAGGGGTTCTGTGACCATATAAAGGCACAAGGCTGCAGGCTGAGTTATACAGGGAACTCTGAGTATCACTCATGTATTATAAGGGATAATGTACCCCCTACTGTAAATGATAAGGATATTAGAAGTCACTGAGGGGTTGTTCTGTGAGTTATACAGTTAACTCTGAGTATCACTTATGTATTATAAGGGATAATGAACCCCCTACTGTAAATGATAAGGATATTAGAAGTCACTGAGGGATTGTTCTGTGACCATATAAAGGCACAAGGCTGCAGGCTGAGTTATACAGGGAACTCTGAGTATCACTCATTTATTATAAGGGATAATGTACCCCCGACTGTAAATGATAAGGATATAAGAAGTCACTGAAAGGTTGTGTGACCATATAAAGACACAGTGCCTCTACCATTGACTTATACTGGACCCAGACAGGTCTGAGATTTTCAGTTTTGGGCTTTTTGCAGCATCAGGTTATAATAAATCTAAAAAAAAAAATGATTCCTATTGAAAAAACTAAAACAAATTTGATATTTTAATTAAAAAGCCCATTGTATGAGTGATATTCTGAGACAATCTGAGGTTGGTTTTCCTTTTTTAATGATTTGTGTTTTTTGAGTTATTTAGCTTTTTATTCAGCAGCTCTCCAGTTTGCAATTTCATCTGGTTGCTCAGGTCGAAATTCCCCTAGCAACCATGCACTGATTTGAATAAGAGACTGGAATATGAATAGGAGAGGCCTGGATATAAAGATGAGGCATAAAAAAAGGAGGAATAACAATACATGCGTAGCCTTACAGAGCATTTGTTTATTAGATGGGGTCAGTGACCCCAATTTGAAAGCTGGAAAGAGTCAGAAGAAGAATGGAAATAATTCAAAAACTATAAAAAATAAATAATGAAGACCAAATGAAAAGTGACATAGAATTGGCAATTCTATACCATACTATAACTATAACTTAAAGATGAAGCACCCTTTACATCCTTACTCAGGTGCCCTAAACATTTCAGTATTCCCCTTTAGGGATGTAGCGAACTGTTCGCCGGCAAACTAGTTCGCGCGAACTTCGACTGTTCACGTCCGCCGAATGTTCGCGAACGTCGCGCGACGTTCGCCAATTTGAGTTTGCGTTCGTTTCGAATAAAAATCGTTCGACCATTCGACCATTCGATTCCTTCGACCGCTAAAATCGAACGATTTCATTCGTTCGAACGATTGTAAGCATTCGATCGAATGAAAAGCATTCGATCGAATGGCTTCGATCGTTCGATTCGAACGAAAATCCTTCGATCGAACGATTAAAATCCTTCGATCGAACGATTAAAATCCTTCGATCGAACGATTAAAATCCTTCGATCGTTCGAATCGAACGATTTTGCGGGTGTTCGAAGTTCGCGAACTGTTCGCGAACTGTTCGCATTTTTGCCGGTGTTCGCGAACGGCGTTCGCGAACACCAAAACGGCAGTTCGCTACATCCCTATTCCCCTTTCTTCTCTCACATCTCTCAATTCTTTTTTATAAATTTCTGTTGGTCTTTTTTTTATTCTAATTGTATTCGATCAAATGCCCTATTAATTCAATTCGTAAGATTCGAATTCAGCCGAATATGGACCTATTCGATCGAAAACGAACATATTCGGCCAAAAAATTTTTAATTTTGGTTGGTCTTTTTGAATTCGAATTTCTAAGTATTTAAAATTTCAGGTCATGTAGAAATCAATGGCAAAGGTCACTTGAACCATTTGAAGTTGTTAATAGCCTTCATGATGTTCTAGTTTTTTTTCAGTAGGTATCGCACAAAAACTGGGTCAATTCGAGCGATTCGTGTTTTTTTCTGCTGAAAACTCGATCAATTTTCAGGTTTCTAAAGTTGAATTCACTGATTCAAGGCTTTTTACTTTTTAATTTATTCTTAAATCAGAAACCACTCGAGTTGTAAGTTAATTCGAGTTCATTTGAGGTCTAGCTCACAAAGCTCTAAAATTCTACCTTTGATAGATAACCTCCTTAATAAATCTTGAAATTTTAGGGGGTTATTTATTAAAATCTGAAAGTTAAAATCTCAAAAAATTCTAATTTTTTTCACTAGAAAATTTTTTTGGATTCATTTGAGATTTCTTATACCCCAATGCTGCAAAAAGTAAGAATCTTAAAATCTGCTTTCTCAGAGGTCCTGTATAAACCAATGGGCGAGGCACCTATCTCAAAAAATTCAAGCAATTTGGGAAAAAGTCCGAAAAATTAGAGCGGTTCGGGATTTCGCTCGATTTTGTTGAGTTTTTCTGTGAGTATTTACAATTAATAAATAAAATAAAATCAGGCATGGGAATTTGGTTGTGTTTGTTTTTAATAAAATATGAGACAAACTTGGAATTCTAGTAAATAACCCACTTAGGGTTTTAGGGAAATTAAAAAAAAAACATGAATTTTTAGAGAAAAAATAAAACTCGTGAAAAAATTAGGAATCCGAATCTTAGTAAATTAGGAATCCGAATCTTACTAATGTCAGCAAGGGTTGACATTAGTAAATGTCAGCCCTTGCTTTAGAGAGGGGATTTAACCATCTTTCAAACAACTAAGATGACTCCTACCAGGTTTCTCATTGAGAGAGAGAATTCTATTAAAATCCCATTCTGTTTTTCACAAACTCAATTTTATTAAATGTTCATCTTGAGAGAATTAAATCCAACCCCCCCCCCCCGTGCCAAATAATTCTTCTCATATAGCGCCGGATGACATGTCTTGTCAGGTTGGATCAGTCACATCGCATTACCTGACGGACGTAACAAATTGTGACTGATTCAAGCTGACACCACACTGATTTGGAACAAGATTTGTCAGTGGGGAGGTGGATACTCCAATCTCTCCAGTTGCTTTTTAGCCCATTACCCTGTGGGGAAAAGAATGCATACGGTTAATGTGACTGAGGAACCCTCTAGCTCTTTCATGTACTCGGGTTTGTTTTAATGAAGCAGATTGTTCCCTGGTTGTATTAGTTGGATCTGCTGATGCCACTGAATTACAGAGAATAGGCCCATGGAATGTCTATAGCCAATGTTTTATTGTATATTTAATTTGGATCTTCGACCTAAAGTCTACTAAAAAATCATTTAAATATTTAATAAATGCAAATAGGACTGTTTTGCTTCCAATAAGGAAGAATGATATCTTAGTGGAAATCAATTACAGAAAAAAAGGAAATCATTTTAAAAAATTGAATTATTTGGATAAAATGGAGTCCATGGGAGATGGCTAGTGATGGGCGAATCTCTCTCCTTTCGCTTCGCCGAAAAATTTGCCAGTTTCCTGCAAAATTCGCAAAAAAAGCATGAATGCGGAAAAATTCGTGAAATTCTGATGTTTTCACTCAAAATCGAGCAATTCGAACATTTTCAAGAAAAAATCGAGCATTTCGAAAGTTTTCACAAAAAAAATTTGCGCAGGCGAATTTTCACCGGCATATTTTTGCAAGAGATTTGCGAAAGGGAATTTGCGGCAAATTTGCGGCAAATTTGTGCCTGGCGAATTTATTCGCCCATCACTAGAGATAGCCCATAATGCGGAACTTCCTGGATAAGGGTTTCCAGATCCCATATCTGCATTAACTTTTTATACATAGACACAGATATATTTTCCATTTTATTTCAAGAGCCCAAAATGTTAAAGATTTTAAGAAATTGATTTTTTTTAAAAAAATTATTTTTTAAATTGCCCTTATCATATAGGGAAATTTTTTTGTTAAGGGTTTTATTGACTAAAACACGAATTTATCTTATTAAAACAAAGTCAACATAAATTGCATCAACTAATTCAACTCATTTAATAATAAAGCTTCTCGAAAAAGTTGGTGCAAAAAAAAAAAAAATCTCTCCAAATTTGGGGCAGATTTATCAAGGGTCGAATTTCGAGTTGATGGGAGTTCGAATAAAAAAAAGACCAACTACATTTATAAAAAATCTAATATTTTAACTTCGGGTGAATAGGCTGCATTCGATAAATCTAATCAAATTTGGATCGTATTCAATCGAATTTGGTTCTAAGTTTTCCCCAAAAAAAAGTCCACCAAATGACTCCAAATTGCTTCTAGGAGGTCCCCCATGGGCTGATACAGAAATTCGGCAGGTTTTAGACAAGGCAAATAGTTGAAGTTGAATTTTTAAAGAGACAGTACATGATAAAATTGAATATTCTAATTGTATTTCAAATTCAATTCGAATTCGGACTATTCCCTAGTCAAAGTACACTAAAATAATTAAAAATTAGATTTTTCAATTCAACCCATGATAAAACTGCCCCTTATTGTATCAATTTGAATTGTACAATTGATGCACCATATCGAATTGTTGCCTTGAAAACTTGACTATCGTATTATTGGACAAAAACCAGTGCGGATCATGATGCCAAGAAACAACTTCATGGACATCTGCCATTGATTTCTACATGACCTCAACAGGTTCGAGTTCGAGTATTTTCAGATTTGGATTTGCAGCTTTGGGGTATAATAAATTCGAGTTTTTATATTCCTCTCAACATTCTAATTTTACCCTTTAAAAACTTGATCAGAAAAAGTGGAGGTTTAATAAATGGGCCCCTTAATATTGTTTTAAATCGCAGAGGGCTATTTTTTTAATGATTTAACACGATCACTAGCAGATCTGCAAAATCTTTTGAACGTCAGAAAAACAGGATTGCGATAAATTGTGGGGAAAAAAAATCAAATGTAATGAAAATGTCATAAAATATGCAAGATAAAATAGCTTGAATGGTGCAAATACACCACTTGCTGACTTCTATCAAAGTTTGCCAGCATTTAGTTGTTGGATTTTGGCATTCAAATTTTTCCAATTTTTTTCAATTGATAAAGCTCAAAAATTACAGTTAGAAAACTGAAATTTGCTAATTTTTAGATTTTCTAGAATCACAGAGGAAAAAATGTCTTTTGAATTCCAATTAATTCAATCTGTAGAGTTAAAGGGGTATTTCAGCATTAAGTTAGCTCTGTATTTGTTATAGTATGCCTGAGAAAACTATCATTTTGTATTTGAATCTTTGAATGATTCCCTATCTTCTTCCAGCATTTAAATGGGGGTCACTGACCCCAGCAGCCAAAAAGCTTCTGTTAGATGACTATTGAACTGTTACTCTTTGGTACTTTTCTATTCAGGCCCTTTTGGGGAGGCAGATTCATTAATTTGTTTTTTTTTTTAACTAAATTCAATAGGAAGAAAGTGATTAAACTCATTCATTGAAAAAAAAAAAGGAAAACAATTTTGAAATAGTAAATCACATTATTCTATCTATCTTTACAGGTTTGGCTGTTTTAAAAAAAATTAGCTTTTTGATTGAAGACTATTTAACATTCGAATTTTTGAAAATTTTCTGTATTGATAAATTTCAAAATCTGAGTTTGGAAAAAAATTGGAATCACATTTTTTTTTGCTGCAATTTTCATGAATCAAAGGAACAATATGAGCTAGAATTGTTATAAAAGTTCCCCCTAGTCATCTCCAGTCTCTTATTCAAACTCAATTCCTGGTTGCAAAGAATAGCAGACTCTAGCAAACAAGTACCTGCTGAAATATTAAAATGGAAATTTGCTAAAAAAAAAAAAAAACAATACAAAAATAAAGACCAATTGCAAATCATCTCAAAATATTACCATCTACTGTACATCATACAACAAAAACAGTTCAAAGGTGGACAGGATTTTGATGGCTCATATTTGGAACATTTCTTGTGCAAATCTGTATCCGTTTTCTGAGAACTGGCAGTTTCGGCCACAGTCAACATAGAAACTGACAGATATTATTAATTTTTTTTCTCTCTTTCACATTAGACCTGTGCAGGGCAGAATTTTTCCAAGCAACATAATAAATGCAGAACAATAAATCAGACTGACATCAAAGCCGACTGCACCTTCTCTTCCTTCACGGCGCTACCACTGATCCATCAATTATATGCAGAGCGGTAATGTTTTTGTGATGCTGACTGTGTGTTTATAGTGTTTAATAAAGAGCTGAACTTGACATTCATAACTTTCTTAAGTTTACACCTGCCTTTAAGCGAGAGGAGAGCGTCATTCAGTTTGGCAGGGTCATATTTGGGGACATTGAATAGTAAAGGTTTCCCTGGGGCTCTGAAACATATCAAAGGGGCGTTTCACCTTTAAGTTAACTTATAATGGGTTATATATCAAAGTCGGAATTTATCTCAATATTTTCTGAAAAAAACTCCTACCAAAATCCGCACAGGGATTTTAACCTTATTTATTAATACACTTTGCAGAAAATTTAGTTTGCAGGAAAAAATCAGAAAAGAACGTGAAAAAATAGGAATTTTACGAATTTTTCAGGAATTTCCACCTGATAACTCAGATTTTTTCGGATTTTTGCATGAAAAGCCTTAAAACTGTGGATAATTGCACAAAACCCAGCACAGATTAAAAATCTTTGGCACTTCTCCCATGGCAACTTCGGCAGGTCTGAGATGTCAGATTTTTGTCTGAATTTTTCCATCCTTGGAGAATAATAAATTCTGAAAAATGTGTTTTTTTAAAAAAAATTCAGATTTTATACTAAAAAAAACAAGAATTTTTCAGGTTTTCAGTATTCTGAGTTTAGTACATAACCCCCTTAGTATGTTATAGAATGGTCAGTTTTAATCTATTTTTCATTTGGTCTTCGTTGCTAGGGGAATTTGGACCCTAGCAACCAGATGGCTGAAATTGCAAACTGGAGAGCTGCTGAATAAAAAGCTAAATAACTCAAAAATAATAAAAAATGAAAACCAATAGCAAATTGTTTCAGAATATCCCTCTCTACATCATGCCTAAATGTTAATTTAAAAGTGAACAACCCCTTTAACCATTAGATTATTGCATAAAGGCAAATCCACAGAATGCACAATTCTTTTAAAAATCCAACCTTGATAGGTTTGGTTTAGTTTCCCTTTAAAACACAATCGTCAGTTTCCCAGCACTATGGAAAAGGGGCCACATACTACAGGTATGGGATCCGTTATCCGGAAACCCGTTTATCCAGAAAGTTCCTAATTACGGAGAGGCCATCTCCCAGCCGCAGCCTCAGGGGCCCCCACACATAAAACGGTAGCTTGTACTTAATCCCAACTAAGATATAATTAATCCTTATTGGAAGCAAAACCAGCCTATTGGCTTTATTTCATGTTTATATGATTTTCTAGTAGACTTAAAGGGATAATGTTATGGGGAAAAATGTTTTTTTTTTATTATTTTATCTCAACATTTTCTGCTGCAAACTCCGATCAAATCCAATTGGGTATTTTGCGCTTATTTATAATTACATTTTCCCGAAAAATTTCTTTGCAGGAGAAAAAAATCAGATTTTCATGATTTTTTTCGGATTTTTCACCCAAGAACTCAGATTTTTCGTTTTTTTCAGATTTTTCATTTTTTTTCAGATTTTTTTTACCTGATTTCTTATGTTTTTTCCCCGAAAACTCAGAAAACGTCAGGGTATTGCATGAAACCCAGCGCACATCAAAAATATGCGGGACTTCTCCCATTGACTTATATGCAACCATGACCGGTCTCAGATGCCAAGATTTCCATCCTCTAGGTTTAATAAATTTGAAAAACTAATTTTTTTTAAAAGTCCAATTTTATTAAAAAAATTACAAATCAATTACAAATTTTTTGTGATTTTTTTTTTGCATTCAGAGTTAAGTAAATAACCCCCTTAAAGTATGAAGATCCAAATTAGGGAAAGATCCGTGATTCGGAAGACCCCAGATCCCAAGCATTCTGGATAACAGGTCCCATACCTGTATACGTCCAACCTATTGTTGCCAAGTGCCTCAAAGTCAGTTTGAGCAATGATTGGAAATTCCCAACCCTCTCCCTCTTTATAATGTAATGTAATCCAGTAAGTGGCTTTTATAGGAATCCGCACAATGAACTTGCCGTTTCCATGAGATATTTGTTCGTCTCCCAGGATAAACAAGACTGACTTTTAAAGCTGACAAATTGGTTACAGAGTATCTCTGAACTATATCTCCCCTTTGAGCTCCATATTTGCCATTTGACTTGGTCTCAGAAGAATTGTCCCATGAAAATGTTCTGGCTGGTGCTTCTCTAAATCTCCCCTAATTTCCTTCCTAATGGTTATTTACCTCCACCGCCTCATCTAATGTCAGTCATTTGGCTGACTCTGCGCAGAAGGACTTCTTTTCAGATCATTGTCACGTTATACCTTGTACATCTGGATTTGGGTCGTTTCACGGAAAAATGGCTCATTGTAAATAAAATCCTGATCTTTCATCCGAGTGCATTTGAAGAAGTAATACAGGGTGGAGATACAAATAAATGCATATCATTTGGAATGTTTTCTGTCCATTTGGATTTATATATTTGTAAAAAAAACGTATTTTTTCACAAATCATATTTTGTCTCTAAAATGTGTCTTTTTTTATTTCTCTAAAGCTCTAAAAATTCAAGAATTATTAAGGGACAGCTTTATCATGGGTAGAAATTGAAAATTCATTTTAGTGTAATGAGACAGGGGATTACTCCAAATTCCATTCGAGTTGTTAAAAAAATATTTTTTTTTGTGAAAAACTCGAAATCGAAATCGATACTATTCACCCAAATTTTAAAAAAACGAACAACTTTTTTAATAGATTTCAATTCGTGGAAAATTCGCAAATTTTTCGGAGCAAAAGGAGCAAATTCGACCCATCACTAAAAACGAGTTTAATTGTGTTTTCAAAAAGCTCAAATGAACTAGTTAACTACACTTGGGCCAGCGGGGAATATCTCCCTCCCCATTGATTATTTTTCTGCAAGAAGGGTTAGGACTCTAAAGGCATATTAAAGCAAAGAAAGTTCTGTCTTGTATATAAATGGCATTAACTATAACTATGGGTAAAAATAAGGGAAATAAAAATTTTAAAATTCGAATTTAGAGTTTTTTTTGTGTAATTCGACTAGGGAATAGTCCAAATGCGATTCAAATTTTAAAAATATTCCAAATTTGAATTTTGAAATATATCACATACTGTTCCTTTAAGAATTCAAATTCTGCCATCTAAAATCTGCAGAATTTTAGCCTATGGGGGACCGAATTTAAGGGGGGCGAGTCCTGCCAAAATCACAGTAGCTGGGGAATAGCCAATCATCCGGGACTAGGACGGGACTAGACTTTTTTTGTAGAAAATTTCCATAAATCAGCCCGAAACATGACTTTTCTCAGCACTTTTGAGAAGGAGCTTTTGAGGGGACACGATTACTCTTTAAAAGAACAGTATGAGACCTGTTATCCAGAATGGAGGTTTCTGGGTAACTTATCTTTCTGTTATTTGGATCTTCATACCTTAAGTCTACTAGAAAATCATATAAACATGAAATAAACCCAATAGGCTGGTTTTGCTTCCAATAAGGATTAATTATATCTTAGTTGGGATCAAGTACAAGCTACTGTTTTATTATTACACAGAAAAATGAAATCAGTTTTAAAACTTTGGATTATTTGGATAAAATGGAGTCAACGGGAGACAACATTTCCGTAATTCAGAGCTTTCTGGATAAGGGGTTTCCAGATAACGGATCCCCTACCTGTACATGCTACTGTTTTATTATTACAGAGAAAAGGAAATCATTTAAAAAAGGATTTGGATCAAATAGATTCTAGGGGAGACAGCCTTTTCATGATTCAGAACTTTCTGGATAACTGGTTTCTGGATAACGGATCCCACACCTGTACTGAACATTAGAGGACATTATAGACAGATATCATGTAGGCAGTGTAGGTGACGTAGTGATGGCAGAAGTGTGTGTAAATATGGTTCATTAAGAGGCATTCAATTTGATGGACTTTTGTCTTTTTTAGGCCAAACATAACTATGTAACTTTATGCGGCATATTTATCAAAGGTCGAGGTGAATTTTTTAATTTTTTTTTAAAAAAAAAAGATTTCAAGCTATTTTTGTGTACTTCAAAATATCAAAATATCGAAATTTATCATGTACTGTCTCTTTAAAAATTCGACTTCGACCATTCGCCAACTAAAACCTGACGAATTGCTGTTTTAGCCGATGCGGGACCTCCTAGAACCTATTTGGAGTCAATTGGTGGACTTTGAAAAATCAAAGTTTTTTTGGGGGAAAATTTCTAATCGAATTAGATCGAATGGGCTATTCCTTTGTTCCGAACGATTGAATTCAGCCAAATACAGACTTATTCGACCCAAAAAGAACTTAGACTTAATTTCGTTGGTTTTTTTTTTTAATTCGAATTTCGAAGTTTTTTCAATTCGAAATTCGACCCTTGATAAATATGCCCCTTATGTAGGGATGGGCGAATAAATTCACCTGGTGCGAATTCGGGGGAAATTTCCGTGTTTCGCCACCGACTAATAAATAAGCGAAACTCCCACGAAAATTCTGCAGCGTCAAAAAATTTTGGATGCCCATTGACTTTAACGCCGGCATCAAAATTTTTTGTACAATCGTCCAAAATTGACGCGATTTTCACTACGTTTTTTTGCGAATTTTCCCTGGGAAATTCATAAATTTTTTCGGAGAAGCGAAACGGGAGAAATTCGCTCATCACTATGGGCAAGGAACACACATTTATAAAACTATCCTTATTGACTGTGATTTTTTTTTGCGGCTACAGGTTGTAAATGACCCCACATGTCTAGTAAAGGTTTGGCTTTATTATATAAGTAAATAAATAAATACTGTATATAAATATATATATATATTTTTTTATTACTTGTATTTTTTTATAATTTCAATGTCCTTCCCGTGATCCAGTCTCTGGGATTCTCTGATAATCTTCCACAAAGTCATTAACAGTGTGTGTCCTTTTCCCGGGCCTGAGGCAGATGTTGATAATATCGTATACAAACAGATCAGGGCAAAGGCAACCTTGAAATTGTAAAAGCATCTGACATTTTGAAGGTTTTTAGTGGGACAGAAAAACAAAATCTTTTATGTGATTGTTTATTTGTTTTAACTCCATAATACACTGACTTCAGTCATGTCAAAGAACTCAAGTCAATCATTTCCTGGGCTGCTGATGATCAATGGGGATCAAGTGACATTTTAAGCACAGGGTCCCAGCAGAATGGTAAATATGTCTATTTATTGTCTCCCTCTCTCTCTCTCTCTCTATCTATCTAGTTATTGCTCAAATGAAAATGATTTGACTGTTATGGTACTGGTGAGTTTGACTATGAGTAGGACAGACCTGCAGCAGTATGGACCACTGATTAGATATGGAATAAGCAGTTTTCCCAGTAACTAATATTTATAGTTTCATAATCATGTCTCTCTGAGGATACTGGGAGCTGTAGTCCATGACAGTTGGAGATCTGAATTTGCCTTTCCCAGTGTAGAAAGATCAGTTGATAGCAGGTGTCTATATGCCCAACCTGTGACAATGTTGGCAGCTGCAGAGACGTTGGGCTGATATGGTTCCTTATCCTTGAGTTACAGATATTCAGAAGTTCCCGGATAGACTGGACATGAAGTGAATGTGCCGTAATTCCTCACTAGATGGCAGTTGCGTTTCTCCTTGGGAAAACTCTCAGGCTGAATAAACATCTTTGCTCAATCAGTATCTCTGCAGACATGTCCCTGGTCTTTCCCTGGGCTGCAGCACATTTGGCAATATTTTTCATAGACCCTCAAATAATGTCTCATCCAAAACCCTATTTAGCCTCGTAACTCCTGGCACCAACTGTCCCGTGGGTTGCTAACATGGGTACCAAGTATTGGTTAGTCCTGGAAAATCTGTTACCCAGTAAACTAAAGAGTAGAGTCCCACAGGTCCACGGTGCATTATTTGTCCAACAGGAAGAGAAAATAGCAACATGAAATATAAGTGAGATTGCAACAAAAATAACTACGGGGAAAAAAATCTGATTGCCTCCGACATGTTGCCTTCCCTCCTCCCACAGACACATCAACACCTACTTTCCTTTACTGTAAATAACTCTTTACAACTTCAGATACCTCGTAATCCGGTTGCCTAGAGCTCGTCTTTTACATCAATCATCTCAATTATGATTCACTCACAAGAAAATAAACCTTATCCTGCAGAGTTTGCCCAGGGAAATGCATGAAGAAAACTCTAGTGCTTGAATTGCATCTCCTATGACTTAATCAACTGTTGACTTGACCCACAGCATCATAGTATAGATTGGACGGCATTGAGGGCACCAGGAAGAGATGCCAAGGTTTAAAATTGGAGTTCTCACAAACACCCCACACAACTAAGACAAAGAACATGGATGTTCATTTAGTAAATTACCTGCCCATGACGTTGAACCATGCCCAAGGCTCTCTCCAAAGGTGAAGCATGACTTATTGTTGCTATTTTGTCCCCACTCTTTCATACAGTATATACTTTATAAACAACAAGTACAGAACGTTGTTCCAGATTTTACTCTTGGCGTCTTTATGTAGTGGGTTTAATTTAATAAGTGTCAGCAGCCCAGAAAATGGAAATCAGCAGAGAAGAAGATAGGGAGCTACTGGGGACATCTTCTGGGGCACAGATCTTCCCTGCTAAGGGCTTTGGGGACCTTGGGTTGGAAGAGAAGTCTGAGTCTGTTTAATATACTAACACTGCTAAGCAAAATTCCCATGGTTTAATCTGGAACTTTAACATCTAGGGTAATTGGCAGTACGTTACTATCAATAAGGGGCATTGTTTCTAGCGTTGATCCTGGGGCCCCCCTGAAGGGTGGTGGTCAATAGAGTTGCACCTATCATATTGCCTACTATCCTGGCAAGATAAGTTGCAGTGTTATTTATCAGCTTTGTACTTGTATAAAGATGTTCTTTTCATGTGAAATTCCTACAGTATGTCAGAGGGGTTTCACTTGAGAAGACAATCCATCATGTAACACAGTTGTACCTTATGGTATTTGACACAGACGTAGAAAGTAAATATGTATGAATAGACCAAATTTGCATTACCGTTTGACAGTTTTAGTACATGATGTTATGGCCTTGCCAAGAAATGCATACCTGAGACAACATTTCTTTATACACTAGAAGGGCAAAGGTATCTATATAGCTAAAATATCCCCATTTAAAATGACAATTTCTCTCTTCCCACACTGCCAAGTTCCAATCTATCTCTGAAACCAACAACAATGGAGTACAGGACACCCAACGGGACACCTGGTGGACCCTGGTCTTCATGGTGCTTGCTGACCCAGAACCCCTCCACGTGGATGCTACAGGTGCTCCATCTGTTCATAGCCACTAGTTAAGCAGAATGAAAGAGGTAAAGGGTATGCAACACAACATAGATGAGGAATGGTAGAGGTGGAAGCCAGGAGGGGGGCCCCTGATGTTGCATCCCACCAGTCAGTGTAGTGATGCACAGGTTACAATATGTATGACCTGTATTGACTTCAACCCCAACTTAACGGAAATGTGTCCAGCTACTTCTGAGCACCCTTTCTCTTTTTTCAAACTGAAGCCTTCCTTTGACATCACAAAGGGAATGGGTCTTCTACTGATGTCACCAGAAGGCTTTTATGGTGCAAGGGCTGAAGGAGCTTGGTCTTGCAATACTGTGGCTGGCCCTGTTCAAACCCAAAACTGCAGCCCCATTTATGATCCAAACCCATTCAACCCACAGTTCCCTCAGGTAATGGATACACCCATACATCACTAGTGAACAGCCACCCACAAACATTCACCATGTGCTGTTCCAGTCATCAGCTGGAGTCATGTAAAGATCACTGCCACTGGATTCCACACAAGGAAACATGTGTTCTGAATCATGCTTCACCATCGGATGCCCAGGTTTGGTGGATGCCAAGAGTTACAGTACCTGCCTGAACGCATAATAACCAACAATTTTGGAGGAAGAGTAATAAGAGGTCCTTTATTTTGGGTAACTTGTGCCATATTTTTTTTGATCCATTGGAAGAGAGTTGGCATCTCCCTCAGTCTCTGCACAGCTGCTTTACCTATTTAAAGGAGGATGTTGATGGGTAAGAATTACTTACAATACTCTGTGTTTGATATATGAGTTCATAATAAACATTAGCTTCCCTGTGTTTTGCATTTCTACCACCATTTGTTAAAACTGACATCAAACTCTGGTGTATGTGTAGCGCAAGAAAGAATTAAAATATTAGTAATCGTTATGGCAACAATCTTCATGTCATAAGAAGACAAGCCCCAGCGCAGGTGCACAATCAGGTTCTGGGAACTTAATTACACAAACTGAGCGGCTGAATTAGTAAATTGGATCATGATCTGAAAATAGTTCAAGTGCTGCCTGATTTATGTTGCTGTTATCGCTTGACACATTAAAGAGGTTTCTGCTAAAATTCCAGGAGTTTTTCTAAAGCCCATCAACCCAACCATATATTATTTAGAGAAGAGAATGAACAAAGGCGGGGTAACAACCTTAGACTCCAATAGACAACAATACACATGGGCAGATTAAATGAGAAACAGACCTGTCTCTAGTCTTCAGATCCAACAGCCAACTTACTACAAGGTTTTTAAGAGGTTAGAGAGATTTGATTCTGAGGTCATCAACATTCACAAACTTCTAATGAGAACCTTGAAGAGTCACAAAGAAAACAAGACATTCCAACTTAATTGCAGCCACACTCCAAGTTGCACCTCCTGCCATTGCACCTGCTGCATCAAAACAGACTCAATTGGACTTGCTTTTTAAAACAAGTTGCGTATGGTTTTCTCAGAGTTGGGGTTACGTCACTTCTGGAGAGCACATTCGAAACATCATTTGAATCCTTTTCACTGGCACATGCCTAATGTGTCTATTGATGCAACTAGCTGTGGGAGTCCTGGAGCTACCACTAGGTCTATGGTGGCAGTAGCTCCAGGGTTCCCAAGTGTCACATAAAGCCATAACAGAGAATAGTTTTGCTATCACACTTTCTTTTCTGTAGTTAGGTGAGTTAGTTTATCTAGAGAAGATGAGCTTTGTATAAACAACTCCATCCCTTCACTCATGCCTTAGAGATGAGAAGAAGTCCATTATGGAGGGGGGTTTATTTGTACACTGGAAATCTACCTTGCAAGAAACATAGCTGATCATTTACAGCTGTAAGTTTTTACCCAGAATGCAGTATTTTTCCAGTGTAATTGCAGTTGCACCTACTGTAATTGTCTGCAGTGTGTTCACAATTGGGCATGTGGTAGCATATTGGATTCAACTCTTGGCTTGAGTTGGAATCAGAACGTCAGTTCTGGTGGTTGGCATTAAGATGACAGTTGTGTGTGATTTTGTTGGAACAAGTCTGTTGTACCTATTGAAGTAGTCGTGTTGGGACCCTGGGGACCCTGGAATTGTTTAATCTTACATTAAACCAATTTTACATAAATGAATAAGTATCATGGTTTAAGACGTCAACATTCAGAATCCAATCTATAGAAAATGGTTTAGTTAAGTATAAATATCTTTGCCTATTTAAGAATGTGCCAATCATCTACCTGTGTGCCTATACGTGGCGGCTGAATCATAGTTGAAATCATCGATGATGCAGGCCGAATGTTGCAAAATCTCTCTCAACCTACAGGCAAAGTTCCATAATTAACCGAAATGACAGCTTTGATGCTTAATCACTTTTTGTTCTAAAAGTATGAATATATTAACTCCCTGCTCGAATGCTTGTTCTTGCTTTCCGTATGATGACTCTTAATTGAAATAAGCTCTGTTTAAGACACAAATCTAAATAGGACAATCTTGCTGTTAATAAAAATGGGATCATTAAGACATTCGCCAAACATCTGCAGCATTCATTTTAATGGAAACGTTTTATACTGCGCTGTTGGATTTTCACCTAATAAAATGTAAATTATAGTTTGAAAACAGATGTCCGGAGAAGATATATTTATGAAGGTGACATAAAGCTTCTGTAGAGGGGTTGGTCCACTGAAATTTTGCTGGTGGAAAATGCAGTCCCAGAACCATAGAGAAAGAGATAAAAAGCACATGCACAATAAAACATTTTCTTTCATCCTAGTTCTTCTGAAGGTTCTCCATTGTCTCCAGTGAGAGTCTTGTCTGCTCTGTTTATTCTAAACTCTTTCTTCTTGATTATGGAAAAATAATAATTGATGAATTGAATTGTGTTGGGGTCAGTTTAATTGATAAGGATTTGGGGCAGGGTAATGGAGAATAGACTGTATAACTCTAGGCAGTGTCAGCCATTAGCTACTAAAGCTAATAGAATTGTGTCTTGCACGAAAAAAGGGCATTCATTCGATGGATGAAAGCATTATTTTGCATCTTCATAGATCCCTGGTAAGACGTTACCTTGAGTATTCAGTGCAGTTTTGACCCACAGTCTTTAAGAAAGAGAATATTGAGGTGGAAAGAGTGCAGATATGTGCATCTAAACTTGAAAAAAGAATGGAATAATGGACAAAAAGACTATCAAGGTTGAGGTTGTCTTCTCTTGGGAAAAGGAACTTGGGAGGGGTCATGATGATTATGCTTTGAAAGTACTGTACATTAGAGGACATTGTAGCCAGATATCAGGGAAGGGATCTTTTTTTTTCCTAAAGAAAAGGACAAAGAACCAGAAGCACAACTTTAGATTTCAGAAATTTTCATTTGAAGCAGCAAAATGGTTCTTGTGAGGATAGTGAAGTTGGAAAATGCCCTGCCGGATGGTGTTGTAATAGCAGATTCTAAAAATGCTTTTCACAGTGGCTTAGATCGCCAGGACAAAATATCATATCCATCACATACCCCTTGTCACTACCTCCCTGTGTCCCTATAACCTGCCAGCAATGATAATAATGAAACTTTATATTTTCTTTTATCCAGTTTCAACTCGTTGGATGTCTACCTGGGTAGGAAATTGATGCTGTAGATGTCTTTCAGTATGGGGATCAGTAGTGGGTTGACCGGAGAGTTTCTATAGTAGAACATTTCCATAATTTATGAACTTTTTTTATACATTTTATAAAAGACTCTAATGTTAGAAGAAAGAAGGTGCCATTAGAAAGTCCGGAAATGACTTATAAAAACTTGGAAGTATCACCTGAAATCCATGGTAGATGGCAGAGCATGGAATGCAATCATGAGGAATGACCTTTGTGAAAAGAAGGCATAGTCTCAAAAGAAAGGGAAAAAGAGTGTGGGCAGGGCATGTTGGACATGGTCAAGGAGCACCCAGACCTTTTTAGATATGAGATGGCATTTCTGTCTGAAGCAGTTAAAAAACAAAGATACAAAGATGACAAAATGCAAAAATTAATTTTTAGTGCAAAGTCATGCCTGAGACTGCTTTGGTTGCCCATTTGGAGTCATGGAATGCCCCCCCCCAGTGGCATAGCTAGATTTTACTGGGTCCCACAGCAAATTATTTTTCAGGTCCCCAAAATGTGTAGAGTTTACCTGTTTTACCAATATTCATTGAAATTGTATATAAATTAGAGCCTCATGGGGCCCCTATACCTCCTGGGCCCCCCTGCAGCCACAGGTATTTGCTTCCTCTGTAGTTACGCTCCCCATCTTTTTTGGGGAAATTTTCAGATGGTTTTAGTTTCTTTTCCTCCTTCTTTTTGAAAATATAGAATTTAGGGTGTTTTCACTTGGGTGCAATGTCATCTTTAGTGATGGGCAAATTTGTCCCGTTTCGCTTTACCGGAAAAATCCGTTAAATTCCCAGGAAAAATTGCTAAATGGCAAAACATTTGCGAAACGTCAATTTTGATGCCCGCATTGAAGTCAATAGACGTCCGAATCATTTTGATGCGCGACAGTTTTTATGCATGCAACTATTCTGATGCGCGTCCAAATTTCTTTTTTGCCGTGACAAATTTTCGCCACAGTTTTGGCAATGTATTCACACCTGCCGAATTTATTCACCCATCGTTAGTCATCTCGATGGTCTTTTTGCCATTCTGGCCAACACTGCACCCCATAAAGATGTTTTGCTGTATCATAACAATATACTGCATAGTAAAATATGAGTATCCCATAAAATATCTATAGCCCCAGTATGCCGAATCACATGAAACATCTGCTCCACGACTCCCTAATGAAGTCTGTATCTCTACGACATGCTTTATTATGATAAGCGTCTGTTGTATGATGCTCCTATGAAGTCTGAATCGCCCCAATATGCTGTATCATAGAAACCGTCTGTTGTAAGACGCTCTTTTTAAAGTCTGTATAGCCACAATATGCTGTATGAGACCAAACGTCTGCTGTGAGTAATCCATCATTAAATCATTTTGTCAACATTTTCCATCTAAATGGTCCATTTCAGTTTGGCATATGCTTGGCTGCCTCAAGCTTGGTTTCCGCCTCTTTATATACTCTTGTTCAGTGAATGGAATTTTAATTTTCTTCTTATCCATGAGGAAGATGTTGAAATGGTGAATGTAATTCACAGGGATCCTCCGTTAGGCTCTGCATCTCTACAATGCCATTAACTCAGTACTTCCTCGGCACTCACAATCTGCTGCATCGAGCCATGCCAGTTATTCTTACTAAGCAGAAAAGCAAGCTCTGCCCCTGGCACAGATTTGCCCACGTTTCTAGTTGACGGCTCATTTAATCAGCTCTGGCCTCATTCTGTGAGATCGGCATCAATATAACAGCGGAAATGTTGTCAGTGATGGAGTGATTTTAAATGACATGCTGAGAAATCCACTATCTAGTTCTGGTCGCAGCACCTCAATGCATATGGACTCGGTGATTATGGTCCCTATTAAGTGTCAGCAATGTCACATGATAGAAACACAAGAAGGTTGCGCTTGGCTCCACTGATAAAATGACTCCAGACCATTCAAATTAATTGCAAGGGAGTGTTCTAAATGCAGCTGCTCTTTTTTGTTATAGTTGTTATATACGTTACACATGGCGTTTCTCCTACAGATGGAGCATCAAGAATACCCAATAAACTTGAAATGACATATATCTTTTATTAAAAGTATTCAAAAATAGTCTCCCGGTGACTATTAGAAAATGGCACTACTCCATATGCAGATGTGTATGTAAAAGGGGCACCCATGGCTGGTGGACACCCGATACTGTAAGATGTAAATGCATGGCCTTCGTTGAAGGAAGCAGACATACTCACAACATTGTGATGACTAAAGGAACACTTTATTGACAGCTTCTTACAGGGAGGTAGGTTTACAGACCGAGGCACTAGTTGCGGACTCAAGGGTATAATTACACAATGGACAATACTTCTACAGATTCTCTCTATCCGCTTCTCACAGACACTCACAGTATTTCTCTACTGAAGCCTCCAGGACCACTTTCACTGTCAGGTTCTCTTCTAACCTACTCCTAAACACTTAATTCCCCTACCTGGTGCGCCTCAGGGGCTCTAACCTAATCTAATCACTCTTCATTAGTACAACAGACTGTCCTTTCTCAG
The DNA here is from genome assembly GCF_017654675.1 of Xenopus laevis. Taxonomy (NCBI): domain Eukaryota; kingdom Metazoa; phylum Chordata; class Amphibia; order Anura; family Pipidae; genus Xenopus; species Xenopus laevis. Next base: position 5,518,842 of record NC_054377.1, read on the forward strand.
CCTAACAATCTTTCACTCCTAGAGTAAACTCATCTATTACTAGCTAGCACTAAAGGAGTAAGTCTCCCAAAAATAGTCTGGCCACCTTGGTCTTGATCCTGCCTTTGGATGTTCCTGGGTCAAAGAAGAACTGCACAACCCTTGCACCTCCTTACATAGGCTCCTGCAAGGGAATTCCCCTACAGGCCAATGTTAAGGGTCGGCACTGCCTGCTGGGTGAACTAGTCCATTGCCTAACTATTTTTACATTAATTATTCACCTCTTTCTATGCACACCACATGGCGATCACTTGTTGTCCCCACTAGATCATTTGATCGAATGGAAAAACATTTGTCCGCTACTCACAATGCTGCATTATTTCCCCAGAATTCCAGTGGCATTGTAGTCGCCATTGCCAGATGGCATAATTTCCAGCATTCGGCACCATAGTCATGCGTGCACCAAAATTTTTTGGCACATTTGTGCTAGGCCTTTTTTGGTGCAGGATGCTGTGGGAATCTTGGATCTACTGTTTGGTTTGGAGGTGTTGGTAGCTCCTGGGTTTCAATAGGCAGAGCAGTGCTCAATTCAGAGCAGGATGCAGAAAGGCAATGGTTTAGAACTATACGGAAGTGCTAGGGGTTCAAGTACATTTTAATGAGGTTTTTCAGATAACCGATTAAGAGGAAATGTGTAGGGCTCAACTACACTTGTGGTTATAAATGAACCCTCAAAGATATTTTGCTGTGTCCCGCTTCAAGGATGTTATGATGCTGGAATTCTCCTGCAGCCAAAGTAAAACTCAAAGGGATCCTCCAACAGGAATCCCAGTCTATCTGTATAACTCTGCCTCCATGTTCTTTGTTATTACAACTGGAGCTGGAAACTTTCAACCTAGTTTCTCTATCACAGAAGAACTGAATTGCTGTCTATCCTCCCTTCTGATGTTTGATCCCAGTGTCAGATCACAGAGCAGGGTCGGACTAGGCTGATTGGACACAGGGAAAACCCCAGTGGGCCCTGGCCCTCATGGGCCCAATGGACCCAGACCTAATCTACATTGACAGGGGTGGGAGGAACTGTCATTGTGTGAGCAAGCAGGCGGTGGGAGCCCCAGATAGGGAGTGGGGACCCCTGGGGTAGGAACCCCAGTGGGCTTCATACACCCCAGTCCAACCCTGTCACAGAGACAAACTCCCCAATAATCTCTCTCTCTATACCATAACAGCATGGTGGCTGGCAAAGTACTGGTGAGCAGAATTCTCATTGGTCACTTCTCTTGCATTTGTAATTAAGTTGTAGACTAAAGAACTAGGGGGTGCACTGGGACAGTTTTTATGGAGGTTTTCCAGTCGCTTTAATAGTGATGGGCGAATTTGCGTCATTTAGGTTCGCCGAAAAATTCGCGAATTTGGCGCGAAATTCGAGAAACATCGGAAAATTCGCGAAACGGCGCTGGCGTCTCGTTTTTGACGCCGGCGTCCGTTTTTTCGGAAATTTTTTTTTTTGACGCCGGCAAATTTTTGCCGCAAATTTTCGTGGGCGTTTCGCAAATTTATTCGCTGGCGGCGAATCGCACAAAGTCGCCTCGAATTCGCGCCTGGCAAATAAATTCGCCCATCACTACTCTTTAAGTATCCAGATAGGTACATGTTACAATATTCCTGCCAGGCCTGGTTTCTAAATTGTTCTAATCAAATGCAGGAGATGATGTTGTACTGTGTTGCAAGGCATATGGTATTTAAATGATAATTAATATACAGGACGGCATTCGTTTTATTGACCTCATCTATTCAGATCAAAAAAGCTTTTCATACCCTTCTGCCAATGTCACCGCCGAATGTCTTTAAATGATTCTCTTGTTTTGAAGTTAACAATGAGCCCGGCTCTCCAGATTGTGCTCTAATTGAATTTATTGCGTGCGGAATTCTACCATAGTACTAAAATGCAATTTGAAAAGATCTTCTCTATTGATTGATTGAGTACATGAGAGCTCCACCATCAACAACTTCTCTTTATCTATTTTATGTCAGAATCTGAAACACCTGTGTACTTCCTCCGACATTACTTACGGGGAAGTTTTGGAGCAACGCTTCAACATAAGTTCAATAAATGATTGTGCAAATGCTTTTGTCCTATTGTTTTCTAACTAACAACTAGATATTGTTTGTTCTGTTATTTATTGAAACACTCTGTGAATGAGAGAATACTCCAAAAACAAATCTCAGAAATGCGTGTTTCACAGCAAGTACAAATATGTCAAATGGGGATGTAATTAGGGATGCACCAGGATTCGGTTCGGCATTTGGCCAGGATTCAGCCTTTTTCAGCAGGATTTGGCCAAATCCTTGTGCCTGGCCGAACCAAATTGAAATCCTAATTTGCATATGCAAATTGAGGGCAGGTAGGGAAAACACATGAATTTTCATCACAAAAGAAGACATTTTTCAATTTTTCCTTTCCTGTCCCTAATTTGCATATGCAAATTAGGATTTCAATTTGGTTCGGCCAGGCACAAGGATTTGGCCAAATCCTTGATTTGGATCCGGTTCGGTATTTGGCTGAATCTTTCACCAAGGATTTGGGGATTTGGTTAAAACAGAATCTTCTGCACTCATAGCACTCTGGTAGGTGTTTCCAACTTAATTACAAATGCAAAAATATTCACCAATAAGATTCAACCCTACTATTGCTATGTCAGACATCTCATTGTTATTGAACTGCTAAAATTGCAGCAGTCTGGTGTGACCAGTCCACCATTGCACCCTAGGTCTCTTCTGCCCTATCCTGCTGTTATCAGACATAAGGAGATTATTATGCAATTTGGTTTTCTAAAATTCAACCAATGGAGAAGTGGTAACACAATGGAAAGTCTTGAGTCCCTACAGCTTGATTATTGTCACCTAAAAAACTACCCCATACGAAATCTTGGTGGAGCGCAGAGCTATTCTTACTTGCTTACTCTGTTTATTATAACTCTGTGTATTATAATAGGAACACCTGCTACTATGTTCACTTTATTTAGGGGTCCCTGACTTCACTAAGGCTTGTGTTACCTTAGGGTGAATGTTCTACTGAAGCTTCTTATTTGAGGCTCTTCAGCATAATTCCACCCCTCTACAGAGTTGAGTTTTGGAGTCTAAAACCATTCGCTCCATCCTCATTAGGGAACAGAAACTACAATCAATCGGACTGGGAGTCCAGGGTCTATCGGGTTTGCCACTTCGGGGGCTACCACACTCCTCTGGGCCGCCTACCCAAGGCACAACCCCTATCCTCCAACTCCCTCCCTGTGTGTACTTTTTTCATCTTCTTTACAAAATGCAGTTGCGGCCAGAAGGGGATGACACCAGATTTTTTCCCAGTGTCCCTTTAGCCCAGTCCTACAATCACTACCCTTGGGTCCATGGACCTAGCGCATAGGTACACTTCTTCCCAGTAGGGATGGTTAAGTTCACATCCCTACAATGGATTCAAGTATGCATAGGGCTAGCAGAATTATCACTGGGGGGTGGTCAAATTAGCATTGGGGGTGTATTATGTGGTCCATTGACAGTGCAGGTTATGAGTAAACTTTTGAAGTTTACTATAACAATCCTTGGGTACAGGGTTGGACTGGGCTGGTGGGACACCAGGAAAAAGCTCAGTGGGTATGCCGACCCAGAATCGCTCACTGCCTGAAAAGTTGTTGACTGTCCCCAGACCTCCTGCCCAGTAGAAGACTGAGCGAGGGGTTGTGGCAAGGAGCCCTGTTGGCAGCCCTTGCCCCCATTCCTGTTCCTGGGCACAATCACAACTCAGCATTACATGGGATGACATTGGCTGCAATGTTGATTTAACACCTCCAAAGACTCAATAGGCTATTGTCTGCGCTGATGATTGACACAAACACATACAAAATGTTGTTCCAATCACAATGCATTGGCTTGAAAATTCAACTGTGTAATTTGGCCCCTTATTGGTTTCAAGCACAGTGGAACAGAAATGCATTTAAATTCCCTGTCAAGGAGTTAACATATGGGTTTGGTGTATTGCAAAGGCTACAGCTGTAATCTTAAAATTGATTTTAAGCCCCTTGAGGAAAAATAAGCTACTGGGACTTGACAATTGTTTTCTAGGAATCCAGCCGGCAGCGGGTCAGTGAGGGCAGAGCACCTTTCTTGGACTGAAAATAACATAAGCTTGCTAAGAGCTCCTCGGATCTGAACCATTCCTCTCCATCACACGTTAAAGGACACAAGGAATTTTTAGCGGCCGCATGTGAAACCAGTAATATACCGCCGCAGCTGTGTTTGAGGTGACGCTACGCTTGTAGACCTTAGCTATATATCTCATCAATCTCTGTCTGGTAAAATGAAACAAGCTGTTTTCTTTTCAAGTAAAAGCAATTGCATGAAAAGCAATGAAATGTCCCCATTCCTAGAAATTGAGCCGGACTTGGTTTCAGGGAGATTTGTTGTTACAAACAGAATTTTGTTGCATGTATCAAGGTTTTGGCACATGGAGCATATTCTCTGCCCATCTTATTTCAGCTGGTGGAGGTGGAGTTGCACCTGAAACTGAAACTGCCCCTGTGCCTTTTTTGGAACAGGAAATGAAGACAATACATTTCGCCCTGAAAATGGCCTAATGATGAGGTACCTAACATACCATTAAAAAAACAGAAGAAAGTAGATTTTCTAAAGAAACAGCTGCCATTACTTTTCAGTTGAAGCTCTTTTTGGAAGTCACATCTTTAGTCATAACCCTGCTTAGTATATAACAAGTTTATATAAAATTATATTTAAAAATATCAAAAATATTACAGTCACCCTGCTGTAGTCCAAGTGGTACCCAGGGCACCAATGAGCACTCACCCCAAATTTCCCCCTAACTGCCCTTCAGACTGGGCCCCTTAGCTCATAACAAGGTTACAGATATATAGAAACATTGGGGTGTCACCCTGCTATAGTTCCAGGGGTACCCAGGGTACAAATAAGCACTCACCCCAAATCTCCCCCTAACTGACCTTCAGACTGGGCCCCCTTAGCTCATAACAAGGTTACAGATATATAGAAACATTGGGGTGTCACCCTGCTATAGTTCCAGGGGTACCCAGGGCACAAATAAACACTCACCCCAAATCTCCCACTAACTGACCTTCAGACTTGGCCCCTTTAGCTCATAACAAGGTTACAGATATATAGAAACATCGGGGTGTCACCCTGCTATAGTTCCAGGGGTACCCAGGGTACAAATAAACACTCACCCCAAATCTCCCACTAACTGACCTTCAGGCTGGGCCCCCTTAGCTCATAACAAGGTTACAAATATATAGAAACATTGGGGTAACAGTCATCCTGCTATAGTTACAGAGGTACCCAGGGTACAAATAAGCATTCACCCCAAAACTCACCCTAACTGACCTTCAGGTTGGGCCCCCTTAGCTTAAACAAACATTTTTTTACCCTAACTGGCCTTCAGGCTATGTCCACCAGTCCTGGGGGTAGCCTCAGAGTTTGGGAAACATTGCTCTGAAGATAAATTCTTGATTATGTAGGAGGGACTCCAGACCTTTTGCACACTCTAGGAAACTGAATAATACACTGAATGCACTTTTTTTATTCTGTAGAAACAAACATTGAAACCACCATGCAATATCATCCTTTTAATTTATGTATATCCATGCAAAGCATTTCAGCCCACAGATGCCTCAGTCTGATCTTAAATTCTTTCTGTATCTGCTGGGGCAGCAGGTCCAGTCCAGGATCTCAACGGTTCAGTTTCTCAGCTTTATGTCTTATCTCAGAGAGCCAGGATTTTTCCCAGTAAACCAATACAGGGCTCCCTAAACCTCATATCACAAAGGTTTCTATCAAAGCCATGGTAATGGGGTCTATAAAAGTCAGATTTTTATTCCCTCGCCCTTAAGTGATATGAAGAATTTGAAATTGTTTTTAATTGACCCTGACTGCATTGTAAAGGAATTTTAACACAGATAATGCATAATGAATGGCATGCTGGGAAATATGTTTTGCTGGGGAAAATGGTTCCAGGGCTATCAATAAACATTTTTATGTTTTATTATCACATATTACATAGTTGCCTGTAAAAATAGAACATGGAAGCAGTATACTGTATGCTCTGCATGTGTTGTTATCAGTAATCCTGGGAGGATGGGATGGAAGTAATGCATTCAGAACAGGTATTAGGTATCTACAGACCTACATGTTATTTAAATTGCTTGCCGATTAAAAAAAGGTTCTCCTGGAAAATAATTGTGGCCAGTCACTCCCTATGCCTCCATGTTCCTTTTCTTTAGATCCACCTCTGAAATATATTAGAGGTTATGTGCTCCTCTCCTAATTGTGCTAGCTGTTCTTGAGTTGGGCTTTTCTTATTACCTCAAAGTCAATGACTCTCAGATTGAATAGAAAGAATAGAAGTTTGTGCACAGAATCACTTGAGGTGGGTGCTGAGTGTTGGAAAAGACTCACGGGTCCCTACTGTGCGGAGAACCTACCCAAGTGTATAAAGATTGGAGAAGCAGTCATTAGCGTCATCAAAACATGGTACTATGGCTAGAAGTAGGTTAAAAGGACTCTCTGGCCAAGATATATTGTCCTACCAGAATGGATGCATTCTTTCAAATAGAAATTATTCTTCTTGCTTCCCCTTCTTATTAAAGCAAGCACCCTAGTTAAATCAGAAGAAAATCCAGCTCCTACTGATGCTACTGTTCAATTATCTTCGGCCTAAGAACTTTACAACTTTGGGCATTCCATTGTAATTTGACAGGATGATATTCAATAATAAACAAACACAGTTATTTTTGAAGCCATCCTCCACGATGGCCTACAGTCTCCAGTTTGCTATTGGCATGTGCTAGGTATTGCATTTAATTCTGAGCATTAACACCACTGGATATTCAAGTCAACACAACTATATTAGACAGCTCACTCTTGGAGTTAGTCGAATGGACTACTTCTCACTTCGCTAGCTCCTTGTTGGTGAGCCCTTTGTTGCATGAGGCACTTGTGGGTCTGTTTCTACATTGGATCCCTCCAATAAGCCTGATAGTGACCCTAGTACATAAGCTTGCTGTTCCCTTTAAAAAACGAAGAGATTTTTGCTATGACTTTTTAAAAAAAATAAAGCTATGGAGCTCCTTTTTGACTTAAAATATCCTTATACATTACAGTGGTGGAGGAGCATATAAAACACACAGGCACATGGACACACAGACATACAGTACTCTCGTTTAGCTCTGGGCGATTTTATTGACTTGTTTTCCTTAAATGGGTATGCCTGCATTATTCCTGATAGTTGCTGGCCCCCATGAAAATGAAGGTGTTAAAATTCATCACATGCTTCAAGCTCTGTATATGTCGATGTGGGAATGTTTAGGGTGAGCCAAGGACAGAATGATAAATAATAGGTATTCCTTTAGTGTAAAACTTTATTGCCAAGCAGTATTTCAGCCCGATCCATTACCCGCAAAAACAATATAATTGACTTATTTTTGCCCACCAGTTTTATTATAGAATACAATAATCATTATAATTCAGACACTGAAGAATTGCATACAGCAACCAATAAACCCAGGAGCCACAAACTTGTAAGCACAAAACCTTAGCAAACACTTTCCATATTCTCAGCTAATATCGCCTTTAACAAATTGCTCTCCACAAAAGATTTAATTTATATTTTCTTCTGCTAGCATTAATAAACTCTTCCCAACATATCAGCAACACTGCTGAATAAGTGTGGTATGTGCTGAACAAACCGTGATATTGAGTTTACTGAATTACCACAATCATATGACAATATTAATAATGTCATCATCCCATATCTGTTAAAGAAAGAGGGGAAAAGGAGAAAGGGATAGAAAAGACAAAAGACAAAAAAATGAAGAAGAAGAAAGAAGAAAGAAATGTTATTGAACATAGAAGAGAAAGAAATAGGAGGAGGAGAATAACTGAGAAGAAGAAAAGAAAGGAGTTGTAAAGGAAGACGTGGAAAAGAGAAAGAGGAAAATAAGAGGTGAAAGGGAGAAGAGACAATAGAAGAGAAACAAAGAAGAGGAGAAAATGGAGAAATGAAGAAGAGAAATAGAGAAGGGAACAAGTGGGAAAGGAGAAGAGAAGAGAAGAACGAGGCGAAGAGAGAAGAAAAAAAGTAGAGAAGGGAGAAGAACAGAAGAAAAGAAGATAAGGAGAACAAATAAAGAAGAAGAGAGGAAGAGTAAAAGATTTACTTGTGTTTCAAAGCTTCTTTCTCTTGGTTTCTTCCACAAAACCATAAATCCCACATTTGTTTGCATTTTTGCCCAACTGTTGAATTTTAGTTCCCAGTCATATCCCTGATCCACTCCAACCTTAGCTCAGATTTTTGTTAACCCTAGATAAAATAGGGACAAATGAAAAATAAATATTCCATCCCAGAAAGGTTTGGTCCCTCTTTGCGAAACCACATTCTGCATTGATCAGCCGTAAATACAGTAGAATTGGTCCATTATTCAGTGTTTTCCAGAGCATTTGATTATATTGCAGTCAGATTTAGAGAGGGCATTAGCCCTTGTTAGTATGCTGGAGATTGTGAGGAACTGTATTGCAGATCCATTGAGGTTACTGGACTGCAGGTTCCCTTAGAGAATCCTTGGCTACATATAGGATCACTTAATGAAACACGGCTACTTTGCGATATCCATGTTCTGCCAGATATACCTGAGCAGGGCAATAGCTTCCAATTGTCTAGTTTATTCTAGTTTATTCATTATTTTCCCAGCAGGGACACATTCAGTGGCGGAACCATACACACTGTTAGAGAACAACGATATAATGAGAGTAGGTTTGTATTCAGAGCGAATGCTGCTCAGACACTGAATACACCTGGACCCACATAATTGCACCATGCTGTACCATAAACACATGCAAATGTTAACTAGTTCCTGTTTTAGGGAGGTGTATCCTCAAGAAGAAGACTGTTTTAAGAGTTGTTTATATTCTAGAGCTTGTTCCAACAACTAATATGTCATAAAACTCTAAAATTGCACTCCCTAGCTCCTGAAACCCAATTACAAATTGAAAATCATGTCTTCTAGCCAAGACAACCATCTTGCTGTTATTTAACATAGGGAGAGAACTGTGCAAGTCAGGCTTGCCAATGTTGCTCTGTAGTCAAACATCACATGCCTGAACATGTTCAGGGTTAGAAGTACCATATGATCCCATGAGCAAAGCACTGGAGGCCAAATGTGCATAGACATGGCAGCATTCTCATTGAAGGATATCCTTGAAGTCAGTGAGTTGATGGACCTAGAAACTTATTTTCAGCAAAAAAGCTAGCCTGCACCGGACCCTAATCCCTGTCCAAACCCTACGCAACCATCTCTGATGCCACCACGGGGGTTTACAAGTAGTGTATATACTATATAGCCAATGGAAGGCAACCTCCAGAAGACTTGAAGACACAAGAACATTGTGGGCAGCGTGGCCTGTGGACAGACTTTGGCTTTTACCCATAAATGACCTGCAAAACATATAGAATGACAACCTGAACCCATCTAATTTACAGGTCCTGAAGGTTTTAGGCTGGCGGCATATAACTAGTTGTTGGCGCTTTTTCTCTATGCCATAGGCTGCAAAAAAACACACAGCACTGATCAACGAGAAACCCCAAAACATAGACTAGTGCTTTGGGTCAAGTCTGTAGATTCTAAACACACGTCAGGTATCCAAAGAACATTAGCATCTAAAGATCCTTCTTTAGCAGAATGGTCCAACTTCTAAGCAGTATGGGCCAAAACTGTAGCAGAAGACATCTTTGAGGGCTAATATACATTAAAATTGTGATAAAAAGATGTCTAATGAGCCCATGCCCAAGCTGAGAAATCTCCTGGGGGCTGCATACATCTCTTGGGCCTCCAGTTGACCATGCAACGAAGGCAAATGATTGTTTCCAGAATAATGACCTGTGGGTCACCCAAGCTGTTGGCTACAATTCCCATCATACTTTAACATTTTAACAAAGATTAAAACATGCTGGGATTTGTAGTCCAGCCCTGGAGGGCTGCCCAATCCCCCAGGGCCAGTTGCCTAATGAATTTAAAGGGAAATCTCCAATGAAAATCCTGCATGCCCTCCATAAATCTCACTTAGCTTTCACTGCAAACTGAAGAGCTGAAAATGGAAAATGTTGACTAACTAAAATCCAACTAATCCCAATAAAAATAAATTAAATGCCAGTTTCCCTTTTAATAATTAATTTTTTTGGTAACGCTGAGCTATTTTTGTATTAACACACTCAATAAATTCCTCATGGGGTTAAGGCCAAGAACAGCACCTGGCTGACCGTAGGGGAAACAAATATTCCATTAGCAAACCTAGCGAAGGCTCTTTCTCCAGACCGTAACATAAAAACCTGCTCCCAGGGTCAGGATTAATTGAACCTCGAAAATAATAGATTATCCACATTTTAGAATAAACTCCTGGGGTTCAGAACACTTACAGGAAGCAACTCGGTCATTTAAGTGCTGATGTGTTATAACAATTCCCTTTTTGTAACAGTAGGCGAAAATTGAATTACAAGGCAAAACACAAATAAATTGCCTGAAAATTTGCAGCCATAACAATACCTTAAATACAGTTTAATGCCCATGTGTTTTGCAGAAGCCAGAAGTGCTGTGCTAAGGTTACGTTATCTGAGCCAGTCTCTGTGTTATTAATAGTGTGGGATGTTCAGCGCGGCTGTTGTTTGCTGTACACAGAAATCTCTCCAGCTCTCAATTATCTGCCTTAGGATCATGGCATAACGGAGAGATTTCAAAATCAGCCACCCCACCCCATTGACTGCTAAGGCTACTCCTTAAAAATGAAGCTGCAGAGCTTGACAGGTGATTGCTCCCTTGTTCTGTAGATATACACAATTTAATTTTAACCCAGAAGGAAAGGTGCCCCTTCTTCCCCCATGGAGGAACTTCTGGAGATAGTTAAATTTTAGTGAAGCCTTTGAGAGGCTAGGCCTCCCCAAATCAACACCTATATAATTCCTACATCAAACTGGATGTATTGTGCATGGAATTGTCACATTATTTAATCTGCAATGTAATCTTTAAAGGCATCATAGTTCTACATTGAGTTAACATTATATTTATGCTGCCATGTTTTCTGGAATATTATATATGGCATTGGCACTGAATTTATCCTGCTGTGTGTTCTGGGTATTATACAGGAAATTTGCACTGTATTTATCCTGTTGTGTGTCCTGGGGTGTTATATATGGAATTGACACTGTATTTATCCTGCTGTGTGTTCTGGGGTATTACACATGGGATTGGCACTGTATTTATCCTGCTGTTTGTTCTGGGGTGTTATATATGGAATTGGCACTGTATTTATCCTGCCAGGTGGGACACCGGGAAAAAACCCGCCGGGCCAGACACCCCTCTCTGGATTGTACCCCAAAACTGTTTTCCTGCGCCGTGCAGTCCCAAATGCGCATGCGCGCTGAGTGACGCCGTTAGCGCATGTGCGCCGGCTTTTATACAGGCCTTTATGCATGGGCACTGAGTCTGCTCGGCACTTCACAACAGGGGGTAGGGGCCTGGAGGGGGGCCCTGGGCAGCGGCCCTGGTGGGCCCCAGGCCCCCCCAGTCCAACCCTGTATCCTGCCGTGTGTTCTGGGGTGTTATATATGGAATTGGCACTGTATTTATCCTTCCGTGTGTTGTGGGATATTATACATGGTATTGGCACTGTGTTAATCGTGCTGTGTGTTTTGGTGTATTATACATGGGATTGGCACTGTATTTATCCTGTCATGTGTTCTGGGGTATTACATATGGAATTGGCACTGTATTTATCCTGCTGTGTGTTCTTGGGTATTGTACATTAAACATGTGTGGGTCAGGATTTCCCCGACCTGCACCTGACCCTAACCCGCCCTAACTGAGCCGCCCTGCATCCAACTTCCGGGTTGCTTTTATAGACCCATGCTGACCCGCGGATGACGTCACAAAATTGGGGGGCAAGCAGGTGCAGCGTCTATAAAAGCTGAACCCGGAAGTCGACAGCGAGCATTTGATGATGGCGGAGAGGGAGATAAGGAGACACACTCAACCTGCACACTACCTGCGAAGAACAGTGCATAGACCATAGTTCTGACACTGCATTTATCCTGGAATGTGTTCTGGGGACATTTGCCTTGTAAATATTAATCAGTCGTTAATCAATTTTGCAGAATGGTTCCCTCTTGAAACTGAATTTATTGTTTATGCTCATTTCATTATGAATTTTATAAATTGTAATTGGGTCCCTCAGCTCAGGTAAGTGACGGCAGCCCAAAGAATTGCTGTGAATCAGCAAAAAAAGATGGGGAGCTATTGGGGCATCTTCAGGGCTTTGGGGCTTTAGGCTGATACCGAAAGCACTAAACATAAAGTGTTGCATTTCTAGCCAAATTCTTGTTTTAGAATTAGTTCTCCTTTAACTACATCTGCCCTTATTTAAACTCTCAATAATTTATCTGTGGAGGATTTTGTTTTATAGAGCCCTGTAATAAAAAGTAAACAATTGTTGTATTTTGCAAGGAAACCAGAACATCCAACTATAGACCTTATGTGTGGGGGTGGCTGGCTTGGGATTCAGGCTTCATTATATATCTTTGCTAAATAAATATTGATTCAGAGTGTGTGTCTCCTGTCAGCTCATATTAATGTGAGTTCCAGTGTGTTACAGCAATGTAATCTACTTTGTTTAAACTATCAGGACATGATAGAAAATGCATAGTGCTGTGCAATTAACGCTATCAAGGACTAGTTGGACATCGCTGTGCTGCCAAATCGACTTACACGTTCTGTGCTCTGTCTGAAGTAGGTCAGTTAATTTTTTTTACACTAAGTTGGAAGCAAATTGCACAACGTTCAAAAATCTGTTCAGATAATTCTTGGCCCCCATTTAGGGCAGAGACACACGCTCAGATTCGGGAAGTAATCTCCTCTTCTTCCGGTGACTAATCTCCCCCAACTGCCTTCCCGCCGGCTAGAAAGTAAATCGCCAGTGGTATAGCACTCAGAGTGCTGCGTTATCCAAAGTTGCCTCATAAGGAAACTTTGGGTGACTTTGCAAAACGAAGAGTTCCGAGTGCCATCCCGCCAGCGATTTACATTCTAGCCGGTGGGAAGGCAGTTCAGGGAGATAAGTCGCCGAAGAAGAGGAGATTTGTTACTGGGCAACTAAATCTCCCTGAATCTGAGCGTGTGTCGCTGCCCTTACAAGTATGGTGGGACCTTGACCAACCCAGATCCCAATAAACTTTACAGTTGAATGGCCTGATGATTGGAGGCCTAAGCAGCTTAGGAGAGCAAATATGAAGATGAAGTTAAGAAAGTTGTTGGAGCAGAAGGGGCAAAAGCGAGAGGGGAGGAAAAACAAAAAGGAACACAAGAATAAAGGAAGAAGAGAAAGGAAGCTAGAAGATGGTTAAGTCCAAAGTGAAACTATGTTATAGACCTAGCCCCAGAAGGAGGTAGCTCATCCATTAATAAACACTGAGGGTAGTGTTCATGGCTAGTCCTGCAGAAATAACTTGGGTTCTGGTAAAAGAGACAACCATATTTTAACCTGCAACACCAACATACCAGTGGAATCAGTTCTGATTACAAGTTCATTTATGCCATCATCCAGATCACAATCAGCTCTACAGTTGAATGGGCTGATGACTGGAGGCCTAGACCTGGTGGGAGTAGAATGCATAAAAGAGATTGGGGAGGAAAAACAAAAGGGAAAAAATGAGGAAAGGAAGAAGAGAAAGGAAGTTAGAAGATGATTAAGAGAAGTTTACTAAAAGTTCACAAAAAACTATGTGATAAACCTGACATACAAGGAGATAACTCATGACCAGTCCTAGAGAAATCACTTGGGTTCTAGCCATCCGAGACATCCATCTTGTACGCTGAAACACCAACTTACCAGATCTAGTAATTCTGGTTACTGAGTTACTTAACCCGTTTATTTATGCAATCATGACGTTGCCATCATCCAGATCACAATCAGCTCTACAGTTTAAAAGGCTGATGACTAGAGGCCTAAACCTGGTGGGAGTAGAATGGACAAAAGAGATTGGGCAGGAAAAACAAAAGGGAAAAAATGAGGAAAGGAAGTTATATGACGGGTAGGAGAAGTTTCCTGAAAGTTCACAAAAAACTATGTGATAAACCTGACATGCAAGGAGATCCCTCATGACCAGTCCTAAAGAAATCACTTGGGTTATAGCCATCCGAGACATCCATCTTGTACCCTGAAACACCAACTTGCCAGTTCTAGTAATCCTGATTACTGAGTCCAGTTCCTTATTGCAATAATATAATTTAATGGGGTTTTTGAAGTCACCCCCACTTTTGGCACTCGTCTTTGAAGGTGTTGAGATCTTCTGCATTCATCAAAGATCAGGAGCCGTCAGCTGTTGGAAGGTCAATTTTGGTTTCTATCTCCATGTAAAAGGAACTAACAATCTTATTACTTCCAATAAAAAAGCAGGCAAAACAACATCATCAGCGTATAAGAAACCAAGGGTTGCTAAGCTCAGCAGCAGAATAGCTATAGAAAAGCTTTAAGATGCCGACTCAGGGGACTGGGGCCAAAGGAATCTTTAATGAGCAACAATAGGGTACAGATATGTCCTTTTGTGAAAGGCTGATTCCAAAACACAAGGTTTAGTATATGAAGAGATGGCCAATGTGTAGAGCAGTGGATGCTTGGGACTGTTAGTTAATCAGCATTACTGAATACAGGGCTGTCCCACTGGAGGCCATGGGACTTATGTGGCCCTCCAAGACAAATGTAAGACCCACAGGCTACTCAAGAGCTTCATTGACCTTTTTGAATGACATTATCATTTTGATATTAGGGGGTTATTGACCAAAATCCAAATTTATATCACTATTTTTGGAAAGCCTCTCTGACCAAATACGCGCAGACTTTTCCCCCTTTTTATCATTAAATTTCCCTGAAAAATTCTTGTGCGTAAAAAGTCTCGATAAGATCGTAAAAAAAATCTGAATTCCGACTTTTTCAGAAACTCAGTGACAGATATCTCAGGGATATCTGCCATTGACTTCTACACAAACTCGGCAGGTCTAAGTTGGAGTACTTTTTTATTCTGACTTAACACCATTGGGTTTTAATAAATCACAAAAAAATTGAGGGGTTTTTTTCTATGAAAAAATTGTGGTTTTCCCCTGTAAAAGTCCAACCAGAAATAATTGGACTAAATAAATAACCCCTAGATTTTTCACTCCCCCCTACTTTCAAAATAACATGAACGAGGTTCCTTATAATGAACCACCAGTGTTTATTTGCAAAAATATTTTCCCCTTAATTATTTCAGCAGTAGAAATCTCTATCTGCTAATTAACTCTGCTTTGGATTGCATAGAACTGATTGGGTGACTTTCTTGGTATAGGTTTTTCTTTATCTTTGGTTGTGC
This sequence comes from Xenopus laevis, assembly GCF_017654675.1. Taxonomy (NCBI): domain Eukaryota; kingdom Metazoa; phylum Chordata; class Amphibia; order Anura; family Pipidae; genus Xenopus; species Xenopus laevis. The sequence goes on from NC_054377.1 coordinate 5,534,287, forward strand.
TTGCTGCATGATAATTATATGGCCCATAGGAACCAGACCGGTGCTTCCATCGATAAAACAACAAGATATTTTTTTGCACTGAAATTGCTCTTGTTTCTGTATCCTGAGATGCCTGTAAATCACTTTAACATCCCCTGCTTCTCAGGTGAGTCAGAATCCTTTGGTTTGATAACTTGAAATGCCTTTTTTGTTTTATTTACTCCAAGTTCGGCATCGACTTCTTGAAAATCTTCCTATAATAGAGCTTAGCCTTGAATGTTTTATAGAAAAGGACTTATTGCATGGAAGAATCCCTCTCTTTATATTCTATTTAAATATATATGTCACTGGGACCGGGCTAGTTGTTTGCCTTAAATGTAGAAGATGATGTAAGGTACTTTCCATTCAATTTTTGCATATCAGTCTGAGCAGTTTGTTCCGGCTGAGGCATTTACCATAGAGAGCCATAGTCATAACTCCTCAACCAAACAGCTACTAATCTCATCATTGACACTAGGCCACACTGGCTCTAGACAATCCTGTTATGTCTAATAATATGGGAAGAGGCTGTAGACTAGTTTGTCTCCACTTCAAGTGCCTCAGTATCATTAAAAGTATTCCTTTGGGGTTCTCCACACACTTATTCCATCAATAACTTGCTAACACATCCAGCCAGCTGGGATATTAAATTTAGCCAATACTTGGTCTCCATTAGAAGCTACAGTCTGATTCTCACTGAAGATACTTACCACCATCTAACATGTTTAGGAGTAACAAACAGACAGTTTAATGTTAATGTGATTAGCAAGAAACTCACTGTTTCAAGGTTCCTCATCTCCTGTAGAGGGTCTTCCTAGTCTGCAGTAGTATACTATAGGAATAGCACACATGTGCATTTTAGCAACCCTCTTATAATGGCTGTCAGCAGGGTTATGTCTCCCTGACACACCTACAGTTATATCAAGAGTCTTACCAAAGATTGCCCCTTGTGTTGAACAGCAACCGCTCCATTATATTGTCATCAGTGTCAATATCAAAATTGGCTCAGATTTTCTTTTCCATATGCTAGGTCAGTCTCAACATTCTGCCAGTCTTCTATTCCATCATTATCCATCCTGATATTGCTTAAGTCTCATTTCCCAACAGTATACATTTCAGTGTTGCACCTAGAAGAGCAAGCAATCTCTACACGTCTGTCTCTTTTGGAAGGCTAGCTAGAAGGTTCTGTGAAACACTGTAGATATTTCCTCTTCCTATTGAACTTTGCTAAAGAAATGTTTTAGGCAACCTTTAGTTTTACTTCAAAAAGGCTTTCTTCTGTAAAGATTTTTGAATTTCAAGATCTTGAGGGCAAAGACTTGACTTTTACTGGATTCTGAATTTGGAGAGCAAACAGCCAGCATGTAATGTAGTTGACCAGCTTGAATATCTTGCGATATCTGGATTAAAGAATACCTCTTTTGTTTAAAGGGGAGGCCATAGAGTGCTGAAGAACTCTGGATGGATGGATGGATGGATGGATGGATGGAAAGGGAGGACATAGAGTGCAAAAGAACTCTGGATGGATAGATGGATAGATGATTGATAGATTGATAGATCTGTGGATAGATAAAATATGGATGGATGAATGGATATATTGATGGATGGATAGATGATAGAGAGCTATACTGTGGATAGATGAAATGACAGACAGACAGACTTATAGATGATAGATGATGATGATGATGATGGTGATGATAGATAGATAGATGATAGATAGATAGATAGATAGATAGATAGATAGATAGATAGATAGATAGATAGATAGATAGATGATAGATAGAGATAGATAGATAGATGATAGATAGATAGATAGATAGATAGATAGAAAGATAGATAGATAGATAGATAGATAGATAGATAGATAGATAGATAGATAGATAGATAGATAGATAGATGATATAAAGTATAGTTCAGCAGAATAGTAACATCATTATTAATAACTTAGAAATACCATTCAGCAAGTTGCTAAATGGGCAGTTTTGCTGGCAGAAGAGTTCACAGGTCAGCCAACACTTCACCCTTTACTAAGAGAACAGAAATAAAATGATTTCAATCATGACATCCACAATTAGTGACTAACTAATTAATTAAATCTATTAAACAAAAGACCCATTTGCTCGGTATTGTTGGACCACGGATCAATAACTCCTGTGCTGCTCAGCTGTTACTATGGATATTTTAGGCCATTGTCCTCCAGTCATTAAAAATGAACTTTCGCTGATTACTAAAATTATTGCCCCAATTCATTAGGTTAAAACCCGCCTTGTAAAGATTTCATAGTGTAGCTGCTAATAAAGGAGCGTCAGGCAGGAGCGGTGCTGTTCGGGTGCCTAATGCATGTTAATGAGGGAGGTATACGAAGGCCATTTGTTATTTGTGATAATATACAGCCTGGAGGGGAGAGGAAATTGGGGAAGTCACAGAGTCACAAATCACTCGATCCCTTAAGGGGACTGGTGACACGGCCTCATTAATTTATATAGGGATTGAGGAAATATCAATAGAGCATCAATATTTACTCTGGCGGGTTTAGAATGTGCAATATTTATACCATAGAGACACTTCCCCTGTTCCATGATGTGCACAGTTTTCATTAACATTTAGCAAAGCACATGTGTCTCTGCTGGTAATTAAACTGTACATAATGGCAGAGAATGCGCCGTATCTTGGCTTTAGGCAAGTTAAATGGGTTCTACTGTGCTGAAAAAAATCCCATTATAAATGCCAAATTCATGCCAGTTCTTTGTGGTCATCGGAATTCCGAAAAAAAATGACTTTCGTTCCAAAAAAGGAGACACCCAGCACACGTGGACGAGAACACATAGGGGCAAATTTACTGAAGGGCAAATTTTTGCCTCGGAAGGCTCTGCCACACTTTTCGGACTTGTTCGGCATACAGTATATGAGACTGTTGAGGACGTGGCTTGATCTTATCGATTCACCAGGTATAAACTGGCCAAACAGACTCAGGCGAAAAGGGTATCATTAGAAAAGTTCACATTTTGATACATCTGCGGAGTAACGATTGTTCGCCTGAGCAAAAAATCACTTGGCGAGACCGCTGAGCTATTTCGCTAGCGGTTTTGCTCTTTTTTTCTTTTAGTATATTGGTGATGTCCCTGCAAATTGTCATTTTGCTGAATTTTCACTAGAAAAGCCCAATTTGCCCTTAAGTAGTGCAAAAACCTGACCCAGCGTAAGAGTGTGAAAATCCGGGCCCATTGAGGCTGCCACATGAGGGGCCCATACACACCCCTTTCCTCCTTCACAACCTCCATGGGCCCCCTGCCAAAACCGCAACCCCCTCTGCGGCCCCCTCACCAGCGCATACCTTCTTCTGGTGGCTCACAATCTCAGGAGAAGGTGGGGAGCGGGTCTGGGCCCAACCCTGGCCTGAAAAAGCAAGAAAATTCTTTATTATGACATCATAATATATTCGTATACCAACCCCTCGATCTACAGCCTTACACGTTTCATGCCCTAATGCCACTTAGACATGATTTTAACTAAACGCGTAACACTGTAGATCATGGGGTTGGTGTACATATATTTTATGATGTCATAATATAATAATATAATTAGCGATGGGCGAATTTATTCCCCAGGCGCGAATTCGCGGCGAATTTGCACTATTCGCCGCCAGCGAATAAATTCACAAAATGCCTGCGAAAATTCGCATGCAAAAATTCGAAAAACGTGTGCCGGCATCAAAAACGGGCGCCGGCGTCAAAAGCGAATTTTGCGCAAAATTTGCAAATTTTTCGGCGAAGCGAAATGGCGCAAATTCACCCATCACTAAATATAATGCACTTTAGGAGAAACTTTTTGGAGTGCGGAATGTTATTGTAGCTGTTAAAGTATCCCCTTTTTTTCTTGCACCCTTTTGCTTATTTACCATAGCACATTATCCCTCAGAAGTGATGGATGAATTTGTCCTGTTTCTCCCAAAAATTTTGACGTGCAACGGTTTTTCCCATGCACATCCAAAAAATTTTTAAGCAAGTGAATTTTCGCGGCAGTTCCGGTGGCGAATCGAGGACATTCGAGCAAGTTTGCGCCTGGCAAATTTATCCACCCATCACTATCCCTCATCTATCCTCATCTATCCTTGTAATAGTTATGCGATCCTGGCCTGACCCTCATTAAAAAAGAACATTCTACCAGGGTCTGACATCATTCTTCAGTCTGGCTCTAGGTGCAGAGCACAAGGCTGATGGTCGCACTACATCCATGTCCTAAACCCCCCCTCCATAACTTGTTTATCTCAATGACACACTACAGGCGCGTAACTACAGAGCAAGCAGGCAGTCCAGGAGATATAGGGGGCCCATGACACCCTAATTTCAATAAATATTGGTAAAACAGGTCAACCTATAGACATTTTGGGGGCCTGGAAAAATAATTTGCTCTGGGGCCCAGTAATATCTACTGGACACACAAGTTCCTCCCCATCCTGCCACTTTTGTATACATTGCTACCAGACAAAACCTGAGCTGTATTCATGGAGCACACACAGGTCTCCCCATTTTATTGTAGAGCGCAGATACCTCTGCCATTAAGAAAATTGAGGCAGCCCTGTTTTTTCAACCTGTCATAGGTCTGGTGACAAGGACAGGAGTTAGGATGGGTAGAGGCTTGGCCCTCATGAATACATCATTGTTGTTTGCAGGCAGCACTGTATTCATGGGGTGAATGTACCGTAGGTCTCTCTGCTCTGAAATGGAGCACAGAGTCCTGTAGCACCTTTACCTACAGTTCTAAAAACATGGTTGACTTTGTATTCTGTCCTGCAGTTATTAAATTACCCCATAGTCTAAAACTAAAACTGAGGGGTCCCTTGGGGCAGGTAAAAAATAAATGCAATCCACCACTATTTTTTTGCACTTTGCACCCTCCTCGACAAGTAGAGTAACCAGAGATCTCCATTTCAGAGCATATAGACCCGCGTTCATTGTATTCATGATGGGCAGGTACGCAGATGAGCCCCTTCCACCACATACCCATCCACTAACTTAAAGGGATACTGTCATGGGAATTCTTTTTTCAAAACACATCAGTTAATAGAGCTGCTCCGGCAGAATTCGGCACTGAAATCCATTTCTCAAAAGAGCCAACTGATTTTTTTATATTTAATTTTGAAATCTGACATGGGGCTCGACATATTGTCAGTTTCCCAGCTGCCCCCAGTCATGTGACTTGTGCTCTGATAAACTTCAATCACTCTTTACTGCTGTACTGCAAGTTGGAGTAATATCACCCCCTCCCTTTTCCCCCAGCAGCCTAACAACAAAACAATGGGAAGGTAACCAGATAGCAGCTCCCTAACACAAGATAACAGCTGCCTGGTAGATCTAAGAACAACACTCAATAGTAAAATCCAGGTCCCACTGAGACACATTCAGTTACATTGAGTAGGAGAAACAACAGCCTGCCAGAAAGGAGTTCCATCCTAAAGCACATGACCAGGCAAAATGACCAATATTACAACTAAAAAAATATTATAAAATATTGTAAAAAAAATATATAATGTTCAGGAATGAAATGTTATATTGTAGAGTGAATTGTTTGCAGTTTAAACAGTGTCAACTAGAAATTAAAACAACATTGTAAAAAGAAGAATCCTTTTAAGTGCCATTTAGACAAACAAATTTGGGAGCACCAAAAGGCTGCAACGTGGATGAAAGTTCTTTTTAAAAGAGCCCTAAATGGCGCCTTGCTTTGGATCTTGGCTATCAATTAATGACCCCTCTTATTTTCCGCTACAAGTCAAAACAATAATGTGTCTTATTTTTCTGTAGATTGGAACAGGTGACAATATGACAGCCACTAATGATGGAAGAAGGGACAGTCTTTTTATGGAATGACAGTGGTTATTGTCCTAATAAGAATAATAATTATTATTATTATTAATGATTGGTGAATAAATTCATCAGGCACAAATTCACGTTGAATTTCCACATTTCACCGCTGGCAAATAAATTTACAAGACTGCCATGGAAATTCCATGGATGCAGGCGTCAAAATTTCCGCAAACTGGCATGGGGCGTCAAAATTACGCTGGCAGTTTTGTGAATTTCGCAGGAATTTCGGAAAAAATTTTGGCGAAGCAAAATGGGACAAATTCGCCCATCGCTGATTATTATTATTATTATTATAAGTGCTACATACAAATTGCTTCAATAAGGAGTTTTACGTTCACCGTAAATCAAATGTTTCATTGCTATTGAATTGTCTGAGTTTATTTAATAGGATATTGGTTATACACCTCTTATTCCCCTGTAAAAATGTGAATATAGAAATGAAATCACATACCTGGTGCTTCCGAAGTTTATGCCGTATGCACAAATGCCAATTTCCCAATTTGAGGATTATTGGTATTTCGAAAATAACACAATATTTATGGAAGAGCTGACATTCCTCCGGTATTATTATTATCATTACCATTGCCGTGTGTTTTATTTGCGGAGTATGGTTCCAAGCCCTGTAATTGGTAATATAATGTTTGCTGGTACTGTAAATATGAAATAGAATTGCATGCTCTTGCTGAGATCTCAGGGTTACAAAGCTCGTCAATTTACATTGAAGCATAGCCAGGGGACTGGCCGGCAGCATTTTTACTGCGCGTAATGAATTTTACTGGGAGAGATAAAAGGACTCAATATCCCTCACGACTGTACCTAATAGATGGGAAAAGCCACTTACATTCTAGTTCAGAGTCTAAATAAAACAGGTGGAAAGCTTTAAGAAGAGTAAACAAAGTCTTCCCATATCTCTGGAACCAAGGGAAGTGATTCTTCTTGAGCCAGTGTCTAGGACTCATTTGTCCAGGACCACAACTTTTCTCAAAGATACTTATGGGCAAGCTCAGTGCGAACTTGACCATTTGTCCAGGTTTATTGGCTACAAAGATCTACAAAGGACAATAGATTCATTGTTGTCAATTTTTAAATACTTTATGGTAAACTATAGCTCAGAGCCAATATTCTTGCACATATTACTTCTGTTCCATTGTCCACACAAAATAGTAGTAATAAATAAATATTAATGCCTCTTCAGACTCATCTACCTACCCTATGTTTTTCTTCAATTTTCTGACTGAGAAGACATCATTACAAGATGTAGGGTTGGACTGAGCCGGTGGAACACCAGGGGGTCCCTAGGGGGGTGGCCACAGAGGTAGGGGGCAGGGGAGCCCATAGGGGGGGGTGGGAGGCCCTGTGATGGAAGCCCCAGTGGAACTCCAGATCTCCAGTCCGATGCTGACAAGATGCACTAATACTGTCAGGTCTGGCCACTGGCAGGAGAGTATTTGCAGAATAACCCCAGAAACAACCTTGAATAGATGGAGAATTAGCAGAAGCCACGGTGAAGCAAAGAGAATAGATTTAGAATAGAATAAGTAACTAATTAAACGCACAGGAGTCCTAAATACAGGCCTGTGATGAGGCTACCAGTGAAGATGGGCAAAGTCCAGAAACAAGCACTTAGCACTTATGCCCCCCAGTGGCTCCCCAGAATAGTGCCTGTGAATCCAACCACAAAGACCAGGGTTCAATTCCTCATGATTACTGATATTAACCCCCTTGAGGATTGAAAATTTGTAGAGTAACTAAAAATTTGCGAAACACAAGTCAACGGGCGTCAAAATAACTTTCACGTGCAACAAGTGACAATTTTTATATGCGCAACTCCAAATGCATCGAAATCAATGGGCCTCTGAATAATTTTTAGGCGTGACAATTTTTATGCGCGCAACAATTTTTAGTCACAAAAAATTTTCACCACAATTGTGCCAAAACATTTGCGTTAACATTGATGTTATACTTTAAGCTAATGATTTGATCTGGTTAGATATCAGAGCACAAGTACCAGACGGCAGTCTCTTCAATGGTCCGGCAACAATTTCTTCCCCTGTGCTATTTTGGTTTGATTGTAAGTCGGAAGATGAATTATCGGAACTAAGAATAGCACCATCAATAAATCCTATCTGGGACTAGACTACTAGTAGTTTTCAATTACTTTTTATAATAATCCACTTTATCATCCTTGTCAGTCTCCCCAGTCATGAGGAATTCTCCCGCAGAATGTAAATGAATTCATTTTGTGCTGACTCTCCTGTTGGAAAATGACTCACCACCACCCACCATAATAAAGACATCTTGCAGCTTGTTGGAATTTGCTTCCATTGACGTATTCTGTACCTTTAGTTTCCTTATGTATCTGTGCCTCAAGGAATTAAGATCTAGATAATAGTCTATAGTAGATCCATCTATCATCTATCTATCTATCTATCTATCTATCTATCTATCTATCTATCTATCTATCTATCTATATATCTATCTTTCTTTCTATCTACTGTATCTATCTATCTATCTATCTATCATCTATCTATCTATCTATCTATCTATCTATCTATCTATCTATCTATCTATCTATCTATCTATCATCTATCTATCTATCTATCATCTATCTATCTATCTATCTATCTATCTATCTATCTATCTATCTATCTATCATCTATATATCTATCTATCATCTATCTATCTATCATCTATATATCATCTATCTATCTATCTATTCTTTAGATATGCAACTATTCAATTATTTAATAATGCCTCTCCTGGGGTTTTTTTCTGAGTCTTTTAACAAATTCATTGTTGTCTTTTTTACTTTGCCATCAGTTCATCCTCTATTTGCTCTTGGTAATAGCCTTAGGCAGAGAAAGATGAAATAAATGTACATTATTTAGTTGAGTTCTCCAATATAGGAACCTTCCTGTAATACAGATAATGGCTCCTTATATTCACCATCTTGATATTCCTGGGCCTCCTGGAACATATGAGCTATTATTCCACATGTGGCAATATAACATATTAATAAAGAAATTGGTAGTGTCCGTTTACTTCCTTTTCCCTTCCCATTACATTCCTTGCAACTCCCAGCAGAGCATGGACTCTTTCAGTTGGGTCCTTGCTGTGGGATGGAGGAAGGATTTTACCCGTTGACTTTACACACACTTTAGAGATGTTTTATAACTTGGGTGCCAGTGGTTCTTTAAAACACAGATAAATGTTTATTTGCTGAATCTCGGAGATGTTACCATGGTACTATACAATAACTTTACAGTTGGTTCAATAGTTACTTTTCTGATGGTATTAGGCACAGGCAGGACATTAATAGCAGCCGGAGATAGTGCTTACTAGCAAGTGTATAGTCCTCAGCCCCAGTCCCTTATTGGGATCTCCCTATCATTGAACTTATCATGTGACACCTAGGATAATAACCCTTTTGCTCTCATTGCTTGAGCCTCTGGCTGCTCTGCTAACTACCCTCAACCTGACTCTTCCAGCAATATCGACCCCTCCAACAAGTTAGGTCCATAAACATGTTCAAATTTTTTTAATTTTACCAACTAACGAATCCAACAACTGTTATTTACATTAAAGCACTGAAACTAACATTTTAAAATGATTTTTGTAATTTTGAATTAATAAAACTTCCAAGAACCAAAAATATATGCTGTTTGTAGAGTCACTTTTTCAGAAACAACAACTTTAGATTTTTTGGAGTAAGTGTGTTCCAACCTCATACTCCCCACTTTGGGAGTCATTTCTGACCAATTCTTCCAGGCATATCGACCACAGGTTGGCTCTTGTGACAGTGCCCAAGATTCTCCTATGAAATTAGATCACAGCTTTGACTACAGTACAATATGGTGGTGGTCATTATGCTATGGGGGCTTCTACTATACCTGGTGGATGAAGGGAGGAACGGAATTTAATCTATTTTTCAAATATAGAAAATATTGAGGTTAGAGGATAGAGTAGACTCTTAAATTAAACAGAAAGTATTAGAATATTACTGGAATACAATTTTACCAACCCGTTCTCTCCTGTAAGGCTTCAGGTCTAACGTGTGTCTATCAAAGAAGAATAAGGTTCATTCTGATCTCTTGTGTTGTGGATTCCGTACTGAACATTGTTGTAAACATGTCTAGTTTGCACCACAGTTTAAGGCTTGTATTGTACCCCAGGAGTATTCCATTGCTTTCACGGTATGCTCATCCATCACCGTTGCGCTTCAGAATGACGTCTCATTTATTACTCACCTAGGATCTCCTGAATCCTGTGTCTAAGAATAGCTGTTGTGTCAGCACAAAACCCCAAGCCTTAATTTAAACTCTTCGAGGTCTCATAACCCAAGCATCCTTATTAAGCCGTTTACTCAATTTTCCATCCAATAAGGAATAAATTGTGACTCTTTTGACTTCCCATTTGTTTTGTGGTTGGACTGAACTCAGGAATCTGCTGACATTTTAAGTCATCAGAGACAGATGTGAGACAAGTGAATTAGCAAGAAGGATAGAGGTCATCATTTGATGGGCCTGTGCAATAAAGGGATATATAAGCTCAGTTCATTCTTAATATATTATCTTTCTTTACAATTTATCTCTGATAGTTGCTAGACTCTCTGTTCCATTTATCTTGCTGGTAAATAAACTTGTCATTTAAATATTTTTCCCACTGGACATAGAATAAAAAATCAGGAGCTCATGATGCACTCATCCAGTGATTTCTTGCTGGAATTTTTGGATTCCGGTAAAATCTGGCTCTTTTTAGAACTTCCAGTTTTATGGAGCCACAGATTATCTTCGCTGCATTTTATGTGACTGCATACAGAATTCATTTTTCACAAAATACATTCCATGAATAAAAAAACGATTTTGTGAGCCACAGAATCCATTCGTCAGTTTATCAAATGCCTGAACCGACAAATCAGATCAGCTACGTGCATTGTACACAATTTGTGCAACTGTCTCAATTGTAATTTAGCCCCAAAATGTTTTGCAATCTAAACATTCATTTCATGGATGTAAAGTATGTTTGTGACCACAGAAAGCATTTTATAAGCACAAGATGTACAAACTGGTTACAAAATTATTTTTTCTAGACAAGTTTTGTGCATACAATTTTCATATTTGAAATGTTGTAGCTACAATGTTTTACAGAATTAATTTTCTGTGGGTGAATTTCATTTTATGGCATTAGTTTATTTTGCCCTTAAAGGAGAACTAAACCCTAAAAATGAATGTGGCTAAAAATGTCATATTTTATATAGTGAACGTATTGCACGAGGCTAAAGTTTCAGCTTGTCAATAGCAGCAATGATCCAGGACTTCAAACTTGTCACGGGGGGTCACCATCTTGGAAAGTGTCTGTGACACTCACATGCTCAGTGGGCTCTGATTGGCTGTTGAGAAGCTAAGCTTAGGGCTCGTCACTAATTATCCAGCAGAAAATGAGCTTCCCTGGCTGTAATATAAGCTGATGCTACAGGTTTGCTGATTATTCAATTCTGATGCTAATTGCACTGGTTTCTGTGCTGCCATGTAGTAATTATGTGTATTAATTACTAATCAGCCTTATATTGTGACATTTCTATTCTATGTGTACTGTATATTGTGAGTTGGTCCCTAAGCTCAGTAAGTGACAGCAGCACAGAGCATGTGCAGTGAATCAGCAGAAAAGAAGATGGGGAGCTACTGGGGCATCTTTGGAGACACAGATCTTTACTGCTAAAGGGATGTGGTTGCCTTGGACTGGTAAAGAAGCACAAAACATAATGTACAACATTTCTACTTCTTTAGTTAAGCTTTAGTTCTCCTTTACTTTCAATTTGTGTTAACAAAATACAATTTATTTTGTGATGACAAAAACTTTATTAGAATGTATTTTGTTTGGACAAAAATTATTTTGTGACAATAGTAATTATTTTTGTGTGGACAAAATTCATTCTGTGATTACAATATTTTTGTGTCTGAGCCGAATGCCTTTTGTGCTAATTAAATTAACTTTGTGATCACAAAATTAATTTTGTCAACTAGACATACATTTTAAATAAAAAAGGAATTTTGTGTTTCAAGCAACACATGCTAAAATTGAGGATGTTTTGTGAAATGTGGTTAGGGTTTCAGCTTGATCATTGCTTGTCTTGGGGCCTGGACTTAATGCCCTGATTTTTATTTCACATAGTTTGAAATACTGTATGTATATGAGACAAGCCTATGCATTATTTTTAGTTATTGACATGTCCTAGTCCAATAGGTTCTGCAACATCTTCCCGGAGTGGAGTATATTAGTGATGGGTGAATTTTTTTGGCAGGCGCAAATTTGCGCGAATCGCCGCTGGCTAATAAATTCGCAAAACGCCCACAAAAATTTGCTGGTGAAAATTTGCCGGCGTCCAAAAAAATGGACACCGGCGTCTGTTCTTTGGGCACAGGCAATTTTCGCCGGCGTCCAAAAAAACGAGACGCCAGTGCCGTTTTGCGAATTTTTCTTCGATTTGCGAATTTCGCTGGAAATTAACGAATTTTTTGTCGCAAATTCGCCCATGTACATGTTTTCCTTGAGTATCTATGGTGTACAATGATAATATAAAGGCAAATATCTGAGCTTAAAGGAGAAGGAAAGGTTAAAACTAAGTAAGCCTTATCAGAAAGGTCCATCTAAATATACCAGTAAACCCCCAAAGTGGTGCTGCTCTGAGTCCCCTGTCAAAAGAAACAGCACATTTCTTTCCTTCTATTGTGTACACATGGGCTTCTGTATCAGACTTCCTGCCTTCAGCTTAAACCTCATTGCCCTGGGCAAGAGCATGCTCAGTTTGCTCCTCTTCCCCCTCCCCCTCCCTTCTCTACTGTAATCTGAGCCCAGAGCAGGGAGAGACTCAGGCAGGAAGTGATGTCACACCATGTTAATATTGCAGCTCCTATCCTAAACAAACAGAGAGTTTCTAGAGCTTTTTACTCAGGTATGGTAAAACATTATACAGAATAAATATAGCATTCTAGCTTGCACTATTGCAGCTAATCTATTGGCAATAAAATGCCTCCATAGCTTTCCTTCTCCTTTAACAAATCTTTTGTCCCTAGCCCACATCTTTAGATCTGCTCTGGTAAATTATCAGTGACAGCTTAAGGAAAAAAATAACCATATGATATTTACAGGGCTCAGCAGCATGTTTTTCTCTTCTAGAAGCACAACACGCATACCCCAAAGACAATACACTGTCAAATAACAATTCAATTGAAGGGACCAGTCATCTATCATCTATGCGCCGTGATTAAAGCGTCCGCTGTTATCAAAAGTATCATCCATTAGTGAAAGTCGAGATGCATTTTCAGCCAAAGATCTCAGCAAAATGAGGTGTGGCAAATATGATTAATCAGCTCCTGTTTATTTAAAAATGGCAGAACATCTCAAGATGGGAGCAAACAAGCATGGCGAAGATCTGCAGATGGAAATTAGAAAGGGCAAGTGATAATGGGTGCTCTGTTGTCGGTTTGAGAGGTGACATTTGCAGTCTGCTGGCATCTGCCCCTTGGTATTAACCTTTTCGTAACGCTCTTCTTTTGTCTCTTTAGCAAAGATAAAATGTATCTGCTTCTCTTTCCATACAGCTGCACGAAAATTAACATTTTTCTTTCCTTTTTTTGTCTTGTTTTAAAGGACAAGTCAACTTGAAAAGCAAATGCATAGCTAGTCAAAATATGACGTGTATCATTGAGCCAATCGAGTAGAGGTGTCAGGAACTCCCTGGTTTAGAACCGTGGACCTGCTATTTAATGACCGCTGGACCTTCTTTGTTGAGCCACATGATTCCTTATACTTTTTGAGTTGTCGGTTTTGGTTGACACCATCTACAATTCAGCTACACGCAAAACCCCAATTAATGGGCTAGTTAAGCCTTCCTCTTCCAACCACCCAAGATGGACCATTAGCCTTTTTGCTGAGACCAAGACATCCTTGATCCTGCCCTGCCCTTTCCTCCTTATTCTGACTCTCAGCTTTTGACCTTGGTCTGATATTTTAGCTTGTTTGCTGCCTGCCTTGACTTTTTGCCTGTTTCATGGAATGTGCTTGCTGCCTGCTCATACCATCTCCTGTATTAAGAGTTGTTTTTCTATCAGATCCTTTACACTTCCACTAGTCCTCTGTGGTTCCATTTTATTTTATTTAACCTTGTGCTCATAAGAGGTTTATGTCAAGCTTTAGACTGCTTGGTAGTTATCATCTCCTCATAAATTATTGAACCATTAACATCGGACAAGTGGAGTTATAATTAAATCAGGGGCAATCTCAATAGTTCAGATATAATTCTAATTAAAGTTGGCTTAATGTTACTCCTCCCAATGGTTGCTAGACTACAAGAACCAGCTTTCTCCACCAGAAATCAAAGGTCTTGTAGGCCTGATAATATATATATATATATATACATAAATATATAATAGATAATGCTCGCAGATTTTTGCTTTGATGCAGGGAATATTTAACATGTCTATTGTATGAGGGCCTGAGATAATAAAAAGTCATACAGGAAAGAAAACGCCTACAAACATTAAGTGATGGAAAAATGCCCAGCTCTAATTTATTGGCAAAATGAAAAAAAAAATCCAATTAAAACTTCAAGTTGTTTTTTAAAATTTTCTATTGTCCAAAAAACCAGGGTTCCATCGAGGCACTTTCAGCATTTTAATCTCACAGTTCCAGCCTGGGGAAGGAGCCACAGATATTACTGCTCAGGCTTTTTACGTTGGGTCTTTGTGTTCAGATGAAAATATTGTGGTTGTAAGTAATGACTGGAAAGTTACAAAAACTTCTTGTCGAAAAAATAGCAAGAGGAAAACATTGCTGTACGACAATATAAATCTGCGGCCCCTGCTTGTGCTCCGCGAACGGAGAGCGAGTCCCATTCTTCCTATCTCACCCGTCCAGAAGGTGAATTCTATCAGCCGTCCCTACATCATTACTCGCTGCCTTTTTGTTACTTTTCCTTATTAGTCTTCTTGCTGCTATTCTTCTTTTCTGTGAGCCAGGGTGGCCTTCCAATAAAACGTTTTTTTTTTTCATGGGGGGGGGTCAACGTGTGATTAAATATAGTCTATCCCCCAGTCCTTTGCAGAATCTGTGTAGGAATGATTGACTACATCAAGTACAGTCCCTGACAATTTCCCAGTGGGAGAATGAAAGCTGACAAGATAATTTGATAACTGTCTA
Source organism: Xenopus laevis (assembly GCF_017654675.1). NCBI lineage: Eukaryota > Metazoa > Chordata > Amphibia > Anura > Pipidae > Xenopus > Xenopus laevis. The sequence continues at coordinate 5,549,367 of NC_054377.1, forward strand.
ATTTTAACTCAATTTATGGAATTTAAAAAAAAAATGTATGGAGTGAGGCGCTATATAATAGAATATGGGGAGCTTATTATATGCCTCAAACTTCACTTCTGGAGAAAAGATACCATTAAGAGGTGATGAAAACGTTTGAAACTATTACACTAATGCCTAGGGTTGCCGCCTTTTCTGGAAAAAAAATTCCGGCCTTCCTATATATTTATCTTTTTTCCCTATTAATAACATTGGGATCAACCATCATTTTTACTGGACAGGCCGGTAAAATACCGGCCGGGTGGAAACCCCACTAATGCCTAATATATAAGGTTTAGAGAAAATTGAAAAAAAAAAACATAAACAGAGACTAAGGAAAAGTGTTGGAAGGGTTACTGTCTGCTCTCTCTCATTTCCCTACAGAAATAGGGATTGGTAACACTAGATAGGTACCTAATATATAGAGACAAGAGGAAAGTGTTGGAAGGGTTACTGTCTGCTCTCTCTCATTTCCCTACAGAAATAGGGATTGGTAACACTAGATAGGTACCTAATATATAGAGACAAGAGGAAAGTGTTGGAAGGGTTACTGTCTGCTCTCTCTCATTTCCCTACAGAAATAGGGATTGGTAACACTAGATAGGTACCTAATATATAGAGACAAGAGGAAAGTGTTGGAAGGGTTACTGTCTGCTCTCTCTCATTTCCCTACAGAAATAGGGATTGGTAACACTAGATAGGTACCTAATATATAGAGACAAGAGGAAAGTGTTGGAAGGGTTACTGTCTGCTCTCTCTCATTTCCCTACAGAAATAGGGATTGGTAACACTAGATAGATACCTAATATATAGAGACAAGAGGAAAGTGTTGGAAGGGTTACTGTCTGCTCTCTCTCATTTCCCTACAGAAATAGGGATTGGTAACACTAGATAGGTACCTAATATATAGAGACAAGAGGAAAGTGTTGGAAGGGTTACTGTCTGCTCTCTCTCATTTCCCTACAGAAATAGGGATTGGTAACACTAGATAGGTACCTAATATATAGAGACAAGAGGAAAGTGTTGGAAGGGTTACTGTCTGCTCTCTCTCATTTCCCTACAGAAATAGGGATTGGTAGCACTAGATAGGTACCTAATATATAGAGACAAGAGGAAAGTGTTGGAAGGGTTACTGTCTGCTCTCTCTCATTTCCCTACAGAAATAGGGATTGGTAACACTAGATAGGTAACTAATATATAGAGACAGAGACATCTAATATATGGGGCTGAAACAATTGAGAAGCCTCAGAAAGTATATTGCCTAATAAGAATTACTTTTCTCTGCAGAAATAAATATCTGTAGATTTGATGCCCCTCTAGAACAACCTATGACACATTACATTTAAGTTTATAATCGATGGTATTTTGGTCATGGACCCCAATTACTGGTAAATCAACCTACTGCCCGTGCCATGCTCCTAACGGGTCAACCTGGATTTTTTTTTTTTAAAGCTAAATTCTCTTTTAAGATTCTAATCTATACATTGTATATTTCCAGGCTGCAGCTCTTTGCCACATTCATTGTTTCATGAAATAAAATTATTTTGGGTGGGACGTGGAGGTCCTCAGTTCAAGCACCGTTTTGGTTTCTTTGTATTACCGGTATGAATAATTTCCTATAGACTATTTTGATGAAGCTCCAAATATATAAATCATCTATCACACTGAAATATGAGGCGGATATCATTGGAATCAGGATGCCGGTAGATTAGGTTATCGAGGGGAAGTCATTTCAGAAAAAAATAATCTTGCCGTATCTCTGTGTCTGCAAAGGAAATTAAAGTGCATGTTGGATTCGGTTTTGGAACAGCTGAATCATATCATTTGAATATTACAGATCCATCTCTCACTGCCATTTGTCTTGGGCTGACACTTAGGGTTTTGTCTTGCTTTCAGCTTAATCTTCCTTTACAAATCACATTTCTTAGCAATTTATGGGCTTGACTGGCAGGGGTGTGAAATCCAAGGTTCTTCAGCTGTTCTGAGCAGCAATGAGCAAAGTCCTTCAAGCAATTATTTAGGGTTTTCACTTGGAAGATTCATTACTGATTCTTGGATTTGCCTATATGATGTCATTGGTAACTGCAGAAGGATGTCATCAGTGGTCACCTCTTTCTCGTTGATCCTCCTGGGTCCATCCTAAACCCATGAAATTAAAATTTTTAGAGTCTTTCTGCTAAGGCTACAGAATGTGATACTCCAAGGCAGAGGTCCCCAACCTTTTTTACCAGTGAGCTACAAATGTAAAAAAAAAGTTGGGAAGCATGAAGAAATTCTCAGGGGATACCAAAAAGGGCTGTAATTGGCTATTTGGTAGACCCTATTTGGACTGGCAGCCTACAGGAGGCTCTACTTGGCTGTACATCTAGTATTAAGGCAATTAAAACTTACATTCAAGCTAGGAATTCAAAAATAAGCCTATGCTTCAAGACCGCAGAGAGCAAATAGGAGGGGATCACTGCTCTAAGACAATGGTTCTGAAACTTTGGTTCAAACATTTGGTCTGGACCCCCCTCCCCATAACTTATGTCTAGGACAATGAATAAGAATGTCTAGGACAACAGTAAAAACTATCACTCAATTTGACCTTTTTGTTGGACTTCTAGGAGTATTTAAAAGAGCAATTTGCCATTTTACAGAACAAGGCTGTATCAGACATTGTTCCAAGAATATCTAGGACAACAAATATGCATTCCCTTTAATCCCTCACAAAACAACCTTTAAATTGGGCTTCTGGGAGAATTTAGATGTGATATTTGTTCTACACGCTCACCTATTAGCTCATAACATGGTTACAGATATATGGAGTATTGCAGCATCAACCATAGTTCCAGAAATAGCTAGAACAACAAGACAACAAGTAAGTGTTCATAAGAAATATCATCCAATATGACATTTTGTTGGACATCTAGAAAATTACCATTCTTACCAAATTTTAGTCAAAGTGGTCCTCAGATACTTCAGCAGGGCCTTCAGACATTATTGCAGAATAAGAAGCCTTCATTTGATATTTTATGTGATTTTTCAAAAGAGTTATTTATCAAAATCCAAATTCTACCTGATTATTTAATTTAAAAGTCAGACCAAACTATAATCCAAGATTTGACCTTATTTATTATTAAAAAAGCTTGATTTAATCGGATTAAGGAAAAACTCGATAAAATCGAGAGAAACCTGAATCGTACAATTTTTTTCCTGATTTGCTCAATTTTTCGGGCTTTTTTCCAAAAAGCCCAAATTTTTCCGATTTTTGATTAGCCAGATTTTCAGGGCTAATTCCGGCACAGACCACAGAAACTTCCAAATAGGAAAGGGACCTCTCCCATTGACTTCTATACAACCTCGGCAGGTCTGAGTTGGTGGATTTTTGGATTCAGACTTTTTGCAGCCTTGAGGTATAATAAATCTTGAAAAATTTTTGGTTTTTTTCATCCCACTAAAAATTGAGATTTTATAGTAAAAAACTAGAATTTTTCAAGATTTTAGCATTCAGACTTTAATAAATAACCTCCATAATCTCAAAAAATTTGATCTTATTTTAACCCGAAAATTTGATTTTTGACCAAAAAAATAAACTAGAAAACTCAAATTTTTGTGGAAAACACATCTCGGTCCTTTATAAATAATCCCCTAAATGTCTTCTAACTATCTTAATATTTTTCAGAGACACATAACCTCCAGTGTGTGAACTATTTATGGACCTCTCTTATGTATTCTCTCATTATTTGACTCTGCCTCATGACCAACCCTCCATGGAAGGACGGCAAAAGTCCATAGTAACTATTGTACAATTACTAACCAAAAGGTCTTTCTACTAGTACTGTCTGCACCAGTAAGAGAACTGCAGACACCATAAGATGAATTCCTAGGAGATAACATGAACTCTTTTGGTCTTAACCATGAACTCTTTTTACATAATATTCCTTATCTGCTTATTTGTGAGACATTTCCATTGACTCTAGGGGGCACATTTACTATGGGTCGAATATCGAGGATTTATTAACCCTCAATATTCGACCATCGAAGTAAAATCCTTCGACTTCGATGGGCTTCGATGGGCCCATTCGACTATGGGTCGAATATCGAGGATTAATTAACCCTCAATATTCGACCATCGAAGTAAAATCCTTCGACTTCGAAGTCGAAGGATTTGCCGCAATTACTTTGATCGAACGATCAAAGGAAAAATCATTAAATCCTTCAAATCGAATGATTTTCCTTCGATCAGAAATTGCCTAGAAAGCTTATGGGGAAGGTCCCCATAGGCTAACATTGGTGCTCGGTAGGTTTTAGGTGGCGAAGTAGGTAGTCAAAGTTTTTTTTAAAGAGACGGTACTTAGACTATCGAATGGTCGAATAGTCGAACGATTTTTAGTTTGAATTGTTTGATTCGAAGTCGTAGTCGACCAATTCAATGGTCAAAGTAGCCAAAAAAACCTTCGAAATTCAAAGTTTTTTCATTCTAATCCTTCACTCGAGCTAAGTAAATGTGCCCCTAGATGTTACTATTATTGTTAAATAAAGTCATATGGCAGGCCCCATTGCAATCTATAAATAGTATATAGAATATTATGCAAAAAGAATTCATGACTTAGCCAAAACAGCTGGTCAAAAACTACCACGTATATCTTTTCCGTTATTTTTTCAAAAAAAGGAGCCCTAGCGATGGAACCACACTGTTCTTTACATGTATAACACACATGAATCTCCTGCTCCATTTTGCCCATCTATCTGATTAGCTGATGTTGATCAATAAACAGATTGGAAGGAGTTGTGAGCAGAAATTATGCCTGACTCAGACTCAGTATCACTTGCTTACCATTAACATAAATTGAAAGGGGCACCACCATAAATTTCCCTAACCTACTGAGCACTGATTTATGGGTTTACATTTATACGCTGTATAGAAATAAATATTCAACATCCACATTTTTTTTTTGGTGTAAAGCATTTTAGATTTTCCAGACCAGGTTTTGTTAAATAAAACCTTTTAGCATCTGGGGTGAATTAACCTCTGAGCAAATATTTTGAATAATAATAATAATTAGATTTTTTTATTGAACGTTCAAGTAAGCGACAGGCCTTGTTTTAGTAGAAACCGTGTCCCGAGTCCTTCACTTCAGCGCCTCGCCTGATAAGATTTCTCACATCGGGCGGTTTTGCTGGCATTATGTTTTAAATGGGTCATTCTCAAGAGACAACCTGTAAAAGCAACGGGAAGTTACAGGCAAAGAAACAAGCCCAAGGCTAGGGCTACAGTGGAGACCTGTATTTATCAATATTTCAAACAAAGGGCAGGGTCAGAGCAAAGTAGCACAGCAGCAAGAGCATTTTCCTGCTGGCCCCATTAGTCTCAAGGGGACCTCTGGTAAGAAAAGGGTATGCAATAGTCCAAAATACATATAGTATATTTAGTTAAAGACAATTTCTAGCCAAATAAATCAACTCATTGTAAACAACACTCCTACAGTATATCCATTATTGCAAAATGTTCAATGATTTTAGAGCTATTAGTCAATGTAACTGCTTTTCCTGACTATTCGTAATATTAAAACAGTGTAACTCCCCTGCAGCTGGGACTCCATTTGCCACAATGCTTTGCACCAGCTTCGACTTTAATGCCGTGCAAGGCATTGTGGGAATTGGAGTCACAGCTGACTACTGCTACATTGTTTTAATGCTACACATAGTCAGGACAAGCAGTGAAGAGAATAGATGAGGACAGGTCACTTTTCTCTTGTTGAGCAATCCCCTTTGAGCAGTGGAAGTCAAGAATGTTCTTGGTGGATCCTTACCAGTTCTTTGTAATGATAATACTTTACTCCAATGAGAGACTTTGCTAGCTAGATATACATTGAATTATCCAGAAATACACCAAGGCCCATCTTCATCAAGGATCCATCTGTCTTGGTCCCAATGGGAATATAAGTGACCTGAGGACACTCACATTGAATCTCATGTGCCACTTACATGTCTATAGTTTGTCAAGACCCACTGAGAGGATGATACCTCCATTGGGTCTCTTCATAATTTTGTGTTGGCCAACAAAGAGATATAAGGGACTATTTCAGTAGACCTGGAGATGCACAAAAGATATGGGACAACAGGTGCTGCTAACTCCAGAGACCTGCAACATTACTAAACTCAGAATTTATCTGGTCATGCTTTTTGGTGCAAAACTCAAAATTTTTTAAAAAAACTAAATTTTTTTGAGATTTATTAAAGCCTGATGCTGCAAAAAGCCTGAATCTGAAAATCTGCAATCTCAGATTTGCGAGGTTGTGTATGTCTATGGAGGTGCCTATCCTATTTTTATGTTTCTGTGGTCTGCGCTGGAAGTAGCCCAAAAAATCCAACCATTTCAGGCTTTTCAGGCAAAAATCTGAAAAGTTCTGGCCTTAGGGAAAATGCTTGAATAAAATCACGTGATACTGGAAAAAAACCCGAAAAAAATCATACGATTTGGGTTTTCGGTTTTGTGGAGTTTTTACCTGAACCGATTAAATTGAGCTTTTTTAAAGGGGTACTGTCATGGGAAAAAACATTTTTTTCAAAATGAATCAGTTAATAGTGCTGCTCCAGCAGAATTCTGCACTGAAATCCATTTCTCAAAAGAGTAAACAGATTTTTTTATATTCAATTTTGAAATCTGACATGGGGCTAGACATTTTGTCAATTTCCCAGCTGCCCCTGGTCATGTGACTTGTGCCTGCACTTCAGGAGAGAAATGCTTTCTGGCAGGCTGTTGTTTCTCCTACTCAATGTAACTGAATGTGTCTCAGTGGGACCTGGATTTTACTATTGAGTGTTGTTCTTAGATCTACCAGGCAGCTGTTATCTTGTGTTAGGGAGCTGTTATCTGGTTACCTTCCCATTGTTCTTTTGTTTGGCTGCTGGGGGGAAAAGGGAGGGGGTGATATCACTCTAACTTGCTGTACAGCAGTAAAGAGTGATTGAAGTTTATCAGAGCACAAGTCACATGACTTGGGGCAGCTGGGAAATTGACAATATGTCTAGCCCCATGTCAGATTTCAAAATTGAATATAAAAAAATCTGTTTGCTCTTTTGAGAAATGGATTTCAGTGCAGAATTCTGCTGGAGCAGCACTATTAACTGATTCATTTTGGAAAAAAAAATGTTTCCCATGACAGTATCCCTTTAACAATCAATAAGGTAAAATCAGGTATGGCAGTTTGGATGTGTTTTTTTAATTTAAAAAATTCCGGTTTTAGTAAATAGCCCTCTTCGTGTAGGCAGGGAGGCAGGTTGAAAGTGCAATAATGGTGGATTTCACCCATATTTTATACTTAGTGCTCTTCTTTCCTGCTCATAAATAAGTCCTATTGGCTTCAATGAGATTAAACTGCAACTGTTGCCCATTGCCTGCTTCTAGCAATGACTGCCCTCTGCATCTACTAAGTCTGATACAACAGTGACCAGATCATGTACCATAAATTTAGTTACTAATCACATGTCCAAAAAGAAAGACATGGTCCTTTGGAAAAACATGTTCATAGAATACAACAAAGCCAGAAATCCCTTGCGCCATTCTCCATTGAGGATATTCCCTTCATACAATTTGCCTTTGGAATAAGTTTTTTTTTATAATTTATTGATCATGCCTCCACCTTCTACAACTTGATCAGAAGACAAATTACAATTTCCAAGCCCACCATGTTTTATGCATTTGCGTAGTGGGGATGGGGTGCGGAGTACGGGTGCCGGACTTTTCAATCCTACACCCAACAAACGCACCAAAGAAATCCAATTATCTGCTCATTGCACGAGTCCAAAACCTGCTTAATATTCTATCCGGGCCGTCGCTGTTGTCTGATCATTAATCATGTTTAGTCGCACCTGCAATTATTTTTTCATATCTTTAATATGCCAATTTTATTGCAGAGACGTCTCTCAGGAGGTTTGTATGTGATTAAGCTTTGTTAATTGTTGCATGAATTTTCAGATTGTTTCAAAGTCAGCACGATCAAAACAGAAAACAAGGTTATAGTGAGAGCTGGGAAAGTTGTGATATGTTTACAAAGCCTCGGCAAACATACCATTTAGGCTTGAAATGATTCCTGCGAGCTACACTGCCTCGCTACTAAACGCTGTCATTGGACATTTTAATTAACACAGTAACGTGGCACTAACCCAAATGGTCTACGAGAAAGACATTAAGATTCCTCTCAGCTCATTGGGGATTAGTAGTAATGATTCTTAACATGACTTGTCCCATCAATTTGTCACTCACTTGGTAGAAATTGAGTATACACCGGAGACGCAGCCAGGGAGGGTTCTAGTATTACCATAGAATACATGTCATTTCAAAGTGTATGGGGGGGGGGTATTAAAGGTACAGCAAGGTTTATTTAAATATATAGAATGGACACTGCGATGATAAATTAGCCCATGTGTTATAAAATAGGGCCCAGTAGTAGTCCCTAGATCCTGATACTAGACAAACTAGTGCATTCTCTGAAACCAACCCTTCCTTAGATCTACTTTGTTCATCTCGCAGTCATCTAACATATTGTGTAATGGCAATATTCCTCTATAGAAGGATGCTGTAGTGCTGAAAATGAATATTTGTGCTACTACTGGGACTGTGTCAACTTTCTTCAGTCTTCCTTTATGGCAAGTGATATAGATATACATATAGGGATACACCAAATCCTGAATTCAGACAACTCCAAGCCTGTTTTGGTAGGATTCAGTTTAACCAAATCAAAACCCTTAAACTTCCACGCTATAATCCTGGTGTTCCAACCTTTTTTTACCCAGAAGCCACAATTAAATGTAAAAAAGTTGGGGAGCAACATAAACATGCAAACCTTTTCTGAGGAGTACCAAACAAGGACTATGATTTGTTATATGGTAGCCCCTATGTTGACTGACAGCCTATAGGTGATTCTGTTTGGTAGAACATCTGGTTTTTATGCAACCAAAACTTGCCTCCAAGCCAAGAATCCAAAAAGGCCACTGGGCACAGAATCCAAGGGTTTGGTGAGCCACTGGTTGAAGACCACTGATCTATAGATGTAGGTATTTGATCCTAAGGGGTTATTAGAAGTCCAAATGGCGAAAACTCAATAAAATCGGAATTTTAGTGAAAATTTTTTCCCCCGGAATTTATTAAATCCGGAGGGTTTTAAAAGTCTGAATAAAAAAGTACTCCAACTCAGAGCTGCCGAGTTCATTTAGAAATCAATGGGAGAAGTCCAGAAAATATCATGATCTGCAATGGGTTTCGTGCAATAATCTGAAAATTTCGTAGTTTTCGGGCAAAAAAATTGAAAAGTTCGGGTTAGGAAGACAGCAGATGTTGTGAAGGAACCATCCATGCATGAAACTTCTGTGCCACGCTGTATGTAATGTAGATCAGCCTAATAAGTGAAAGGGATACTTGTATACCAGAATAAACATGATACGCACCACAAAAAGTAGGGTTAGCATAGCTTTCATGGATGCGCTATATCTGTCCTGATTCCCCTTCAAGTTGTAAAAGCAGATGATGGAGCTTGTCCAGCTAATATCAGGGATCAACATGGTTCAGAGATGTTCTGATCTTTTGGATTTATTTTATTATATATTTAGCCTCACCTTAGCTGATCATAAAATAAGGAAACAACATATAACAGTATTATACTATTTAGTATGGATTTGATGAGTACACATTCACTACTAGGATGAGACTCCTACTAATTTCTTTGGGAACTTTGAACAGGGGAACAAACACATAAGTGTTCATTTAGAAGAGGAAGGTGCAAAGTGCCCTTCTGTTGCATGCCCTGCACCTTCCTGAATTGCCATAGGTCTTTGTGTCCAATAAATAAAACTCAGAGATCTGGGCATGTCCTATTAATACAGCAATGCCTGAGTCCCTTTCCCTGCCCTCTACCCACTCCCTAACTTCAGAAACACAAATTAGGGAGCAGCGGAGCCACAGGTTGCAAAAGAACAGGGCTACCTTAGACCTACTGTTGCTGCACTCAGGGTCAGACAGGGACCAGTGGACCCTGACCATCATGGGCCCTGCCAGCCCAGGTCTACTCTCCTGTTTAATGCCTCTTCAAAGTTTTTGACGCTATATGATGTGAAATGCGTGGGTGAGTAGACATCAGTAGGAGGTATGGCCCTGGTGCTGCAGCCCTGGGGGTCCCCAATGCCCCAGTCCGACACTCTCCACCTAGAGCTAAATTTGGTGCAGATCACAGCCAGACTCTGGATCTAAATGGTTTTGAATGAGCCCAACGGGGTGCACTTTTACACCCGTTAGAGCTCTTGCACCATCCATGGTAAATGTCCCCTGTAGTTTGAAAACCATCTTCTAATCCTTATACCTAACATTGTATTCAACACATCCTGTACCGGTTTTCACTACACTATACTGTACATGCGTCAGTGTTAATCATTTCCAGTCTCATGGGTAAAATATCTGTTATTTCTTTTTTGTTATCTCAAATAGAATTTTGCACGTTGCTGCAGAGCCAGTGGAACAGAACCTCTGATATTTGCCAGATTTAGAAGCTAGATGCTGTCATCAAAGCACAATAGCCTCGGAGTGCATTATTTTAGAGATCAAGATAACAGCTGACCTCGAAGCAATTAATGCATTGGGTCACCAGCTTGAAATTCCACTATCTATAGAAAAAGATTTGTAGGTCATTCTTTCTTTCTGGTGTCTTTCTGTGACAAATAGAAAAGAAATGTGTGACTGTTTTAAAGCTAGAAATCAGTTTAATGAGTCTTTAATGGAAAAAAAAGTTTGTTTGATAGTGTAGGGGGGTGATGAGATCCAGACCCACCACCCGCACACCTACTAACATAAAGCGGTTGGTTGTGGATACAAACAATCTTCAGATCAATGTTACCTCATTGTTTCTCAGTGGTTACCTAGACATTAATGATACATCTGTAGTATTAGGGTCTTCAAAGGTAAATGATACCACAATAGGGAAGTGGCCCAGGTGCACCGTCCTGAGCCCTCAGCACGAGGAGCGGACAAACCGAAAATCCAATTGGGAGCAGGCACTCAAAGAAGGTAAACTTCCATCAGGTCAAAAGTTTAAAGTCAAGAAAGTTTAATGTGTCCACAGCCTTACGCGTTTCATGTAATTAACACTTAAACATAGGCTTACCTAGACATTGTCCAAAAGAAAAGTCTGGAGAGAATAGGAAGCCCCAAAGACTTATAGGAGGCATGAGAAGTTGACAAGAAGAACCTTATAATTATGGAAACAGAGACCCAGGATCCAGGCTAGAAGAAGACCAAAAACTAAAAGGTCCTAGTCAAAAGCAAGTTGCAATGGTAGCACTAGCTGAATATCTACTCTCCCTGAAGACCCAAATTCTTCCAGTTACCCAGCCTTTTCCTACACCTTCATGGAGACACTTTGGTAGTTTCTGCACCAGCAGGTGAGTGCCATAATGAGACTTCACAAGCTCTGTATGATAATCCTATCATTTAATTTTCATTACTGGTACTTGAGCCTCAAGGTTCTGGCGTTCACCATATAGGAAATGAACTGGAAAGAAGAATCTGAAAGATCTTTCTCTCCTCCCACAATCACTTTGTATCATTGCTCCTAGAAGGTGGAATAGATATTAAAACTGTTCTTGGCTTGCGCTGTTCTCTACCACACATGCTATATTTCCTATATGAGTTTTAGATCTATTATTCAGGAACCCCTCATCCAGTTAGTTCTGAAATAGTGGCAAGTCATTTCCCATTGAATCCTGGAAAGCCTGGGACCAGGTTTGAAACACAAAGAACTGGACCACAGTGCCAGTTTTCTCCAACTTGTCCCCATGATTTTACCTGGAGGAACAAGCTCTTTAGAGATGCATAATGATGGTTGAGTAGGTGTATTGAACATGACATCTTTATTGGGCAGCATTTGCTAATATAAAACCACAGTAATAATAGCCTGACCCTTTGTTAATCCAAAAGGTTTGCACATGGGCATCTGCTTGACCGTACCTTATTTGGAAAAGCCATGGTTTCATGGTATAAACCATACCTGCTCCAATAACCAACATATTGAATATTTATACTTCAACAAAGAAAGGACAACAGTTAAAACAAAGAGGGTCCCTAAAATCGACATGGTCTTTGGCTCAGTGGGGTGACACAATCAATCTATAAAAGAAAAACGTACAAGATAAAATATAGGTTCTTCCAATGACTGGGGAAGAGCTAGAGACAATGCTATAGGTCGCCTGCTTTTACCTGCTGTCATGTTCTCAGATTCCATTAGGTTAAATGCCATAAAGCGAAGTTAATCTGTTTTCTATGCCTATAATTTTCCCTGGCTGCTCCCGTTCGGCACTTTAGAACAAGCCAATTTGTTATAGCAATGCAAATAGTAGCACATGACAGCCACACTGGAACGTCACGTTTTATTCAAGAAAATAAGAAAAACCTGAGAACTTCAACAAAGAATAATGTTCAACACCTTTTATTTCCCCTTGGTTGTTTCTTCCAGTGACAGGGTGTCACAGGGGTGATCTACGGTTGCCCGTAAGGGGGATTCCAGTTATGTGGAAAGACGCTGGGTGTATTTATAGTCTGCTGTTCTTCCAGTATATTTTGACTTCAGCTAAATTAACTCTGGCAGCCTTATTCTAATGCCACACTTCCCATGCAGGTTTTAAATGAAAGGGAAAGTAGTGTTGTAATTTGTCTGACTATCCAGTGTAGACCTGTATATTTAAAGGGGTATATACCCTATTTGTAGGCTATTTCTATGCCATTCTATTATGATTCCCTTGAAAGGTTACTGAGTTCAGTGTTGGACTGAGAAAACAGGGTCCCACCAGAAGACCTTAGACCACAGGCCCTCTCTTCAAAATATGTTTCCTTCTGTCTTGCCCCATTCTCTTAATAGTTTCTTCTTACATACTATCATCTATCCTTCACTCCATTTAGTATCTTTGTTCTCATATAGAAATTGAGAAAGGCCACAGTATAGGCATACAAGCCTATTGGTTGGGTGTGCAAGAGGGCCCACCAGGTCCCACTGACATTTGAGCTTAGGGTCCGATGGGCCCCGGTGTCAGTGGGACCTGGTGGGCAAGTCCAACACTGATTGCATTGAAATGCTGAGAGCACAGAACAGTGATTCTCTGTATATTTGTATTTATACATATAGGCGGGAGCTGTCATATTTCTTCTCATAGAACTTCATCAAGGTATAGTCAACTGTATGCAAGGAACATTCCTTGTTTGCAGCCTTCAGCTGATACATTGCTGTAAAGGCAGTGACAGTAATTTAAAAATGTCCCTAGTAGGGATGTAGCGAACCGCCGATAATGTGTTCGCGAACGCCGTTCGCGAACACCGGCAAAAAATGCGAACAGTTCGCGAACAGTTCGCGAACTTCGAACATCCGAAAATCGTTCGATTCGAACGATCGAAGGATTTTAATCGTTCGATCGAACGATTTTCGTTCGAATCGAACGAAAATCGTTCGATTTTAGCGACCGAATGGTCGAATGGTCGAACGATTTTGACGCGAACGCCTATTGGCGAACGTCGCGCGACGTTCGCGAACTTGCGGCGGACGCGAACAGCCGATGTTCGCGCGAACAAGTTCGCCGCAGAACAGTCCGCGACATCCCTAGTCCCTAGAGACTGGGTTCAAACATGCAAAACATGGCCAATTGATTCCATGTTTTGAACTTTTCACTGCATTCCATATATAACCCCCAGCAACTTTTACAGATACAGATGTAACAGTCACCCTGATCTGCTAACTGGTCTTGAGGCTGGGCCACCTTAGCTTATAACTAAGGTTCCAGGGGTACCCAAGGCACAAATAAGCACTCACCCCAAATATCCTCCTAACTGGCCTTCAGGCTGGGCCCCCTTAGCTCATAAAAAGGTTATAGATATATCAAAACTTTGGGGTAACAGTCACCCTGTTATAGTTCCAGGGGTACCCAGGACACAAATAAGCACTCACCCCAAATCTCCCCCTTACTGACCTTCAGACTGGGCCCCCTTAGCTCATAACAAGGTTACAGATATATAGAGACATTGGGGTAACAGTCACCCTGCTATAGTTATAGGGGTACCCAGGGTACAAATAAGCACTCACCCCAAATCTCCCCCTAACTGACCTTCAGACTGGGCCCCCTTAGCTCATAACAAGGTTACAGATATATATAAACATTGGGGTGTCACCCTGCTATAGTTCCAGGGGTACCCAGGGCACAAATAAACACTCACCCCAAATCTCCCCCTAACTGACCTTCAGACTCGGTCCCCTTAGCTCATAACAAGGTTACAGATATATAGAAACATTGGGGTAACAGTCACCCTGCTATAGTTCCAGGGGTACCCAGGGTACAAATAAACACTCACCCCAAATCTCCCCCTAACTGACCTTCAGACTGGGCCCCCTTAGCTCATAACAAGGTTACAGATATATAGAAACATTGGGGTAACAGTGACCCTGCTATAGTTCCAGGGGTACCTAGGACAGCATATAATGGCTAAGCCAATCCAACCACACCCCTCTCCAGAGTGGTCTTCCCTACAATTTGAAAATGATGGCTTCCACAGTTGTTTATACAGTATAGCAAATACCTTTTATTATTACATATACTTCATGAATTATACAAAACAACAAATAAACTTTAGCTGCAGGGGAGCAATAGGAACAATAAAATAATAAAGATAGAATTCTAACGAGCTCTGTAGCAAGAGAAGACCTTTCTGTTATGAGGAGCATCTATCGTCATAAAGAGTTTTGTTTCTTTTGATGGGTTTCGGAGGTTATTAAGACGCAGTGTAAAAGTTGAACAATATCTCATCAACGTGAATTGAAGAGATTTCTCTAGAACTCTGAAGCCTTCTACGGAGCAACGCCAGGAAGCCATGAATCGTCTCGGTAACAAGGCCACCGGAGAAAGGTTTATGAGGCTTTAAAGCCAAGCGACCTGCTTCAAGGTAGCAATGAAAGACCCTTTAATGAAAATGTGTTTTACGCTCAGACAACAGCACAGGCGGAATGCGATGGTATCAGTGATGTTCTACAGGAGGCAGAAACCAGCACTGACAGAACGTAGAGAAATCTCTCCTTCTTTTAGCATCAACTTGTAATCCTCAAGTCATGGATTTTTTTTGGTTGAAACGCTTTACTTTTTCCATATCGCTCTTCTTTAAAGATGTAAATGTGAATACATAGCTGTCAGAGGCTGCCAGAAGTTCTTCATTTATCATGTTAGAACAATGAAACACCTACTGTACGTACTGTTCGAAAGTTTCATTTTCTCCTCTTACACATTTTCAAAAGGGCAACAAGAGTTTTAGGAGGGTGGTGGGGGTGAAAAAAAATCTGTGACATGCATGGCAGGATAATTGATTTAGGTTGACAGCATTATTTAAAGTGAAGTGCCATAAGGAAAGATGGGCTGCTGAATGCTTTCTTCTGCATGGATAAAAATTGAAGCTTATTAATCACAAAGTGAATACAATTAGAATTCAAATTCTATATATACGTCCGACATATTTGTAATTATTAAAGGGGAGAGCATAATGTAACATTTGGAGTTTTGCTATTTTAGTTTTCATGATATTAGTGATTTTGCGCCGCTAGTATCATACATTTGTTACAGAGGTGTCCCTGATGTTCTATAGAGCCCAATGGTTGAACAGACAGAAGTTACTGATGTAGAAATCATCTTCTGATCCATTTTATCGCCCTCGCACATAAAATGATGATCATCATGTAAATTGCAAAAGTGTTCAGGAGAGCAATTTTACATTATGTTATTTAGGAAGGCATATGTCTCCTTTAATAAAAGTAAATTTGCTATGTTTATTGTTCTCCTGAGATGAAATGACATTATGGGGGTTATTTATTAAACTCCGAATGCAGAAATCCCCAAAAATGTGTAATTTTGTTTTTTTTATAAAATCATGAATTTTTCAGAATTTATTAAACCCAGAGGATGGAAAAGTCTGAATCAGAAAATCCGGCATCTCAGACCTGTTGAGGTTGCATATAAGTCAATGGGAGAAGTCCCAATGATTTTTTGATGTGTGCTGGGTTTCCTGCAACACTTGGAGTTTCCGTGCAAAAAAGCATAAGAAATCTGAGTTTTCCGGTGAAAAAGACGAAAAAAATCATGAAAAACTGATGTTTTCCCGCAAAGCAAATTTTTGAGAAAATGTAATAATAAATAAGCGTAAAAACCCGAGCGGATTTGATCGAGTTTGTAGCAGAAAATGTTGAGATAAAATTGGACTTTGATAAATAACCCCCTATATCTAAAGAAGTAATGACAGGAGATGCTGCTGTGCTCTATAACCAAAAGTTTTCAAAACTAATAATAATTACTAAGGCATCTGCTGTCTCTGGAAGTCAGCACAAGAACTATTAGTAGTTGGGTTTTAGGGGTGATCGCTGGCAAACATAAGTAGCCAAAGTAACTGTGCAAGGCAAGGCATTGGCTGAAGTGGTGTAAAGGTCACAGCCACTGCAAATGTGGAAACATCTCCTCTTATGTAGAGTTAGATTTTAGGATCTAGAGGTTTGGTTTTGGTAGATACAAGGGGAAGATTACCTGCCTTAATGCATAAGCCAAAGTTTGGTGTAGAAAAAAATAATGGTCTGGGGCTGGTTTCCGTATTTGGCTCCTTATTCTATTGAAAGCAAAGCCTACCACAACATCATGCCTTGCCATTCTTTCCACTTTCAGGCTTTATACTTTGTGTAATTGTTTGGGGAATGCTCTTTTCTTAGGTCTGTACAGTTTGCTGAGATGGCGTGGAAGAATTTGACCAGGTTATACTGAGCCCTGGCCTCAACCTTCACCCCTCAACTGAACATGTGTAGGATGAACTAGAACATTGCCTGTGAGACAGTCCTCAACCCCAACACCAATGACCAACCTAATATACTACTCTCAGGCTGAATGGAAGCAATTCCAGCAACAATCTTCTGGTCCCAGAAGACCAAATGTTGAGAAGAGTGACTTTGTTTTAATACCTCTGGTTTAGGAATGAGATGTTGGACAGGCAGGTATCCCCCTACTTTTGGTCATATAAGGTAGAAAGCAAATGGATATTTTGTAGAGCAGTTGTTAGTGGAAGAACATGATAGAGGACAGTATGCATTACACCAACAGTGGGCAACATTCATCAAAGACAACATACAAGGAAAATGCCAACACAATAAAGGTACTTAAATATTAGTTTGGGAGTCCTGAATAGCAGATATCAAGAGGGTCAACTTTGACAAACATTGGGCAATATATAATTGTCTTCCAATGTTTATGTAAACTAAATGGTAGCTTGTTTTTACTACATGCATATAACCATTGTTTTTCTTTTATCTGATGTTTTATTAGACTTTCCCTCATACCCTTGAGCTCACTAATCTGTGCCCAAATTATTTTAAATAAGTTATTACATAAATTCCTTCACTGATTATTCTAAACAAAGACCATTCCCTCTAGTGCATGGTTAAATCAATTTGTACAAATCTTAGAAATTCATTTAATATAACACTATTTTTCACCTAATATTATTTAAATATATGTCACTCTACTCTTATATACACTGGTGTTCCGAAACTAAAGAAACAATATCTGGTATGAAAAGTACAGTAGAATAAAAACTGGGTGAAGAGAAGAAGTGAAGCTGCCATGGGTTTCCAGTTATTTTGATATCCGTTTTATCCATCCAGATGCATTAGGAATTAAGTGAGGACAATATTGCCCTGTAGTTGTTGATAAATCACCTGGGTGACTGTTGGTATAGAAGCTCAGTCATAGCTTCAAGGCAGAACATAGTCTGATGTACCTTCATTTTTTCGCTCCCCCTTGCTGTGTGTGTGTATCCACCAGACTAAACTGCCAGTTCTTCAGAAAATATGTGAAATGGACCTAAACCAGTTAACAAAGGGATAGAAAAATCAAAGTCGAGTCATTATTCATATAGACTTGTCTTATTACAGTGTATAATGGTGTAAAGAAAAGGCAAATTCTTCAAAGACGAAGTAAAAAAGACATTTTAGACCTGTCACAATACTTAAGTATTCCACTTTCCAAAGTCCTCACTGCTATTTCTGCTGGTCTGCCTACGGTAGAAAGATTTTGGAGTGCTCTGATGAATAATGTATTAAAAGACTGAGATACAGGGGAAGAAAGTAACCGTTGAGCATCAAAGACTTTCAGACAATGCTTTAGATTGTTATATTTCTTTACATCAAACCTCGTAGAATGACAACATGAGATCCATTAATCTTAACATGTGTCAAGGAGACACACTCAATACCGGTTTGCTAATTGATAGGATGGCTGGTGATGATGGGCTGCTCCTGGGAAGAAGAAACAATTCTTATAAAAATGACCAGTTGGCCTTTTACTTTAACAAATTCTCTTTTTAACTGGTTCTTCCTCCCTTCTCTTCTTTCTATCCCTACCCACCAATGCACGGTTCCTTCTGACTTTAAATCACCAATTAACCTCTTCTAATTCCACTCAACTGCATAGTCATTGCACATGGTCTTTATAAAACAACACTAATGTAGTGATGCTCATTCACTTGGTTATTGCACATAGACACTAATACACAACAGAAACTCATACACAAGGTTGTTGTACGTGTGCACTAATATTGTAAAACTCATCCAATTTAATTGAATGAAAGCAATGCGCTATGTTATTGCTCTTGCATACTAATGTAATTACACTCACGCTGGGTTATTACATACATGCACTAATATAACGGCTCTTGTTTAATGTGTTATTGAACATGAATAGTGATATTTAAACAGTGGCTGCGAATACAGAGTAAGTATCTTATTCCTTCATTCAGTCCTTCATGGTCTTGTCTGGCATAGTTTATATATATTTTTTTTAAATTCTGTCCATTAGGTCTGCTTATCAGGAATAGGAGATGAATAACATAGATAGTAGTAGTTGCCCTTTCATCTTTCAACTGATCTGCAGTGTGTGTCCATTGCTAATTTGAAATTCACACCTCGTTAGTGGATTGTACCAAATTCATAATTCATGGCCTGTTTACGGCTCACCCTTGATTTAGAAATCTTGTCCAATTTGTACTATTATGCACTGATGACAACAAAGATTATAAATACCAGTTAGCCCCATCCAGCTCAGCCAAATTGTAGATATCTGTTGTCAGATTAACCAATTTCATGGTCATGTCCCTGCATGTTTATAACCTAGTCTTTATCATCACTTGTCCACGTCTTAGCCTTGTCTAAACTTTAGTCATTACTTACCTTTCCCAATCTGAAGTCTGATTCTTTTGTTTTCTCAGGTCCTTGACCATTGAATAGTTCAGCTACACCCTGTCTGATTTAACTTTGATTTACTTATATCTGCCTTTCAAGGTTTCATGTTCCCAAAGAGAAGGGCTTTGACATGTAATTCAGGAACTTTAGGTAAAAGACTAATTTTATTTGACACAATGTCAGGACTCTTGGGAATTCAATTCCTGGTCTGCTTGGTAATCATACAATACACTTTTCTGTTTAGCCACCAGAGGCTTTTAGCCTTTAACGCTAATAATAGTCTAAGTAATCATACCCTGCTGTTTCCTTAGTCTCCTTTAATCTGGTTAAGGCCAGGTGCAAACAATCTTACCATCAAGACCCTATATAAGCCAGTGCCTGCATCCCAGCTATTGCTAGATCATTGACTCATGTTTGTGTTCTAGCCCCCTTTTGATAGTTCTTGATTGCCTTGTTCCCTGCTCCAGATTTGCCTTCTTGTTCCTGCTTGTCCCTCGGTCCTGTTAATTTCTTGTTCCTGCTACCCAGCCTTTATTCTGATCTCCTGGCCTGTTCCATGGACTTGCCTATTGCCTGCCACCTGCCAGAGACCTCTCGCCTGTTTACATGGACTTGCCTCAGCTTGAAGCATGACCCCAACCTCTGGCTTGTTACAGACTTATCTTCAGGTTATATTTTTCATCATGGTCATCTGTTTAAGTTCCTTATGAAATCTAGGTCTGATTTCATTAAGTGTTACTGGTTCTTCTAACACTAAACATGGAGACATCATGTTACCAAGCAGCTAGGCTCCTACCTGCCAGACACTCACCTGTAGCCATGCATGACACACAAGCTCGTGGAGTCAGAACTCTGAACAAAGGAGTCACAGAGTTTTACAGACTTGGTAACATATCACATGAGAATTTATGGGAGTAAAAGGAAGTTACTGGTGGGAGAGCATAGAGATATCTGTTCACATCACAGAAAAACAAAGAACTGCTCTTAGAGCCAAACAGTGGTTCTGCCTCAAGGCCACGGTACTTGTGACCAATGCATGCTTGAGAACAGAATCCAGGGTGGCACGGCTCCCAGGGGAATCCACATACCAAGAACCTTGGGCAGTAAGATATCATGATACCCAAAGTGCAGAATGGTTTATCAGGAGAAGAAATGTTAAATAAGTATATATTTGTATCGAGGATACAGTATTGGAATCAAAAGGTACTTTCATTATAGGGATCATTTATAAATGCCGTGGATTGCAAGTGCAAGAGCACTTATGGCATTACCTTGCATGCATCTCTCAATAACACACATATAAGGACATTCCAGTAGATGCTCATGCTGTCCACCCCCGCCCAACCCCTATGAATACAACATTGTTGAATTAATGTATCAATGTATTTAGAGGAAGTCACGGCCCTTCGTACTCCATCCTTTAAGTCAAGACTTACCTTTAGAGTAAAATTGGTCTGTTCCTTGACTGAATGTGTTGTAATAGTACACAAGTGCTCAAAACTAGATTACTATATAGCAAATATCATTGTACTTCATTGGATTACCAATAAACTGAACTTAATGTCCAGGAAAAGTGGTGGAATTCTAACAGATGAGACAGCAAACTAAATATTGTTAGTTATCCAGTTTCAGTGCAAAATAAAATGAATACTGTTGTGAGTGGGCATAATGAAAGGTACAAATTGTATAAGTCATGAATAAACGGCTAAAATTAATTCTTTTAAATAAAAAGTATGATAGGAGAACCATTATCTGTCAAAAGGAACAATACATTTCACAGGGATGTTCTATCAAACTTGATGGTTTGTCTGCCTTTATTTGTGCTCAAGGAATCTTCAAATATATTCAAGACTATGATGGAGTTTTGATAAAAAAGGCATTTCCACCCAGAGTATTTTATATTCTGTCATTTCCAAAGGCTAGATTGATTTGAATTCATGTTTTGACACTGTCAGTCACATCAGAGTACCAGGGATGTTTTCTTAACTGTTACTGTATTTTGTCTGGCTTGTAGGTAAGCTTGATGTTTTGAAGGAAGGAGCTGAGGCGGAAAGGTAAATTCTCATTTGCATGCAGCCTTGGTCTGTCTTCTGATTTAGATACTTTTAGCACAAGTTATTTAAAAATGAAGAGACAAGATTTTAGAATATCATTTTCTTAAAGCTAAAGATGAGCATTGCCAACATTTGTTGTCAGGTCTCGTCTGTGGCAGCATCACATTCAAGATGGCAGTGCCCATGACCCCCGTGGGCTGACGCCTTGATGCCAGAGTGATGATTGCCAAAATTTGAAAATAAAAGGACTTCCAGGTCACGGGTTCAATGTCCGATTATAGGAATTGCTGCCTTGTGTTCCTAGGTTTCCTAAATTCCTAATTTGCTTTTTCCCGGATTCCTGACCCTCTGCTAGTCTCTGATTCTGATTCTTGCTACCTGCCTTATTGAATTCTTGCCTGAACTTGACTATGCTTACGCCTGACCCCTTTGGATACCATAAACTTGGACTTCATCCCTAAGCTTCCTCCTTGTTACGGACTTCTTCACTAGGAGCCGATAGGCCCCTCACACTGTTCCAACGGAACACCTGTCCTTCACCAAACATTGGTCTCCTCCCATTGTTTCCTTTACATTTGAAACTCTGACCTTTCCTTTATCTGTTCTCTGTTTTAGCATGTGCTGTGAATCAGCAGAAAGGAAGGCGGGGAGCTACTGATGTTATCTTTGAAGGCTCAGATCTTTCCTGCTGAAGGGCTGTGTTGGACTTTTTTGTAGGTTATACAGGGGTTTTAGAGGCAGCCAGATTGATATATCCCTCTAGGTCAGTGATCCCCAACCAGTAGCTCGTGAGTAACATGTTGCACAACAACCCCTTGGGTGTTGCTCCCAGTGGTCTCAAAGCAGGTGTTTATTTTTGAATTCCAGGCTTGGAGACAAGTTTTGGCTGTATAAAAACCAGGTGTACTGCCAAACAGAGTCTCCTGTAGGTTGACAATCCACATAGGGGCTACCAAATGGCCAATCGCAGCCCTTATTTGGCACCCCAAGAACATTTTTATGCTAGCGTTGCTCCCCAACTCCTTTTACTTCTGAATGTTGCTCACGGGTTCAAAAGGTTGGGGATCCCTGCTCTAGGTACTACTACTTTTGATGTGTTTTACATAAGTGACATTTCAGTGCAATGATTTAGTGGTTTGCAACAGAATGACTTCTATGGGAACCAACATGAGCCCAAAATGATCATGAATCTAGATGTAGCCTTTTCATGTTTTTTAAGAGGTGTTAAAAATGCTTCATTTTGCCCATCAGTTTTTCCTTTCTTGAATCTCAATTGAATTCAAGAATTTGAATTGAATTTCAGTTATTTGAAAAATATTGAAAAAAGACTGGAAAAAACTGTTTGACCAACATCTAAAGGGGTATATATGCAAATTTTGTAGCATCTTAATAAGCTCAATGCAATGAAAATGGGGATAAATTATCACTTTTTCTAAGTGATCATTTGTTGGGTTATACAGGGGGTTCAGAGGCAGCCAGATTGATATATCCCTCTAGGTACTACTATTTCTGATGTGTTTTACATAAGTCATGTTTCAGTACAATGATTTAGTGGTTTGCAACAAAATGACTTCAATGGGAACCAACATGACCCCAAAATGATCATGAAAATCTAGATGTAGCCTTTTGATGTTTTAGAGGTGTTAAAAATGCTGCATTTTGCCCATCATTTTTTCCTTTCTTGAATCTCAAGTGATATCAGGAATTTGAATTGAATTTCATTTCTTTGAAAAATATTGAAAAATATTCCTTTATGTATTCCTAGTTTTCTTTTCCATTGGTAGGGTAACTGCCAGCACTGTTTGTCTTATGATAAACCCGTGGCACAGCTACATTCTGGTAGAGATTGTAGGTTACATTTCAATTTTAAATCAGCAAAATTAAATTTGGATGAAAAAGAATGACAAATGGCTTGCATATATATATATTAGAACTGTAGAGATAGAAAAACATGAAAGGAGGAAAAAGCAGAGTTCACAAGAATGTCTTAATTAATTTATAAAATAATTACAATTTGGTAAAACCATTATTAATCATTTATTTATAAAGGAACCTTTTAATTTTTAATTAACCTTTATTCCTTTAACTACGAGTAATGACTATATTAAGACTATCGGTGCAGGGTTCATGTTCTGTTTATAGTAGCGCAAAGGTTACTGACACTTATTAGAAGTCAATAAGAGAAAATAATCATTTAATTGGTTAGCAGCCCAAAATAGTACAGAATTAGCTAGGTTATGACTCCAGGTTCACTTTCGTGTCTCCTTTGCTCGGCTATCTAGCATGGAGGAGATCTTTAGTAAAAGAATCAATTTAGATAAGCAGTTACAGGGGTTAAGGGTTAAGTATCATTAAAATAAAATGTACTGTTGTTAGTCCTGATAAGAGAAGGAAGTTTGGTTTTAAGGATCAATAGAAGTCGTATTTTTTTTTTTCAAAACATTGTGCTAAATAAGTTTGTGCAGTCAAACCCCCACCTTGCACTTTTTCTGTAGAAATGATGAGATAAGAAATTTCAAAGGGTGACCCATGGTAACCCATGGGTTGACCTCCAGTTGGGCGGGTTCAGTTTGAAACTTAGCCAACCATTGTGGGTTAGGGTTGGGTGCAGGTCAGATTTGGGAAGTACACTTCTCCTTTGTGCCTAATGATTCTCTATCTTAGAACCAGAGACACTATATGAGAAATTTTATGTACGGGCTTGGATATACGGTATGGGACCTGTTATCCACAATACTAGGGATCTGAGGTTTTCCGGATAACAGATCTTTCCATAATTTGGATAGTCATACCTTAAGTCTACTAGAAAATCATGTAAACATGAAATAAACCAAACAGAATGGTTTTGTTTCCAACAAGGATTAATTGTATCTTAGTTTGGACCAAGTACAAGACACTGTCTTATAATTACAGAGAAAAAGGAAATCATTATTTTTTAAAAAAAATTTGGACTAATTGGAAAAAAACATGCCTATGGGTATGGGTACTGTATAGGTATATGTATTGTATATTGTCGTGTAAAATATGTGCAGTAATGGTAAATAATGCTCATCTAAAGACAAAGAAAGAATAAAACAGATCAAATATACTGTAAAGCACAGGTACACTGGACTCAAAATGGCACGTCAAGTTTTTTTGCTTCAAATCACCTGTCAAGGGGCGCATGATGTCCCCAAAGTTATATTTTTGAAACCATCAAATGTGAAGATTGTTTTCCATTTCTAAAGCCCTAACAAGGTTGCTCCTGTTACACGGCAAGACCAGTGGCTTGTGCACTTTCTCACTTGTTTGTTTCCAATCTCCTCCCTCCACAACAAGACAATCTGTCATCACCAATGTCTTCACCGTGAGAGCTATAATCATCACTCGGACCGAATATCTTTGCAGAAAGCAGTTATGAGGAGCGTAATGAGAATCTGTCTGTAAGCGTGACTGTTTTTCTTTAGCTAAAAAAGGATATTATCATGGAAGGCTCTTGTTTGGAGCTCCATGATGCTTAACAAGAATTCTGCGCCAATGCACCACTAATCATAATGCGGTTTGTTGGAATAGCAAGGAAATTGCTTGGGTTAGTGAAGATGGTATGTAACTATTATATTATATACTACTGTGAGGATGATCACTGGGAGACGGGGTCAAATGTTCTGAGAAACTGTACAAGGACATTTGGGTGGCTACACAAAGTGCCATATGTAAATGAACACACATAAGTTCAAACATCAAAGATTTTTGTTACATTAATAATCATACTATTCAATATAATTAGAAAATGTTCCCTATAGCAGTGGTTATCAACTGTGGTACTGAGAATGGGAAGTTTGGAGAAGTGTCGGTGGGGGGAGGGGGTTCAGCCCAGGTAAGGTGAAAACATCTGCTGCACTAGATACACCTAGCCTTGGGGTGAATATGTATTTGCTGGCCAGTATATTCTTGAAACTATGACCAAATCACAATATTTTTGTATCTCTGTACTTATTTAATTTGCTAGGGGGGTTAATCAAACCTTCAAGGAATTCCTAGCCAAAGTCTGGACTGTTCTATAGAGAATAACCCATCTAAAATATACAAAGCTACAGACAGGTCCTCTTGGGATACAGTGATATCTATGAGCTACCAGGGAGCAGGGGGCTCTGAGGACATTAAACAAGTGCAATATGCTTTGGGGGTGTGATTTAGTGATTTAGAAAAGCATTCACTCCTTTACTGTATCTCTTAAAGCAGGGGTCCCCAATATTTTGTGTGTGAGCCACATTTATATATAAAGAGAGTTGAGGAGCAATACAAGCATGAAAAAATTCTTAGGGGTGCCAATTAAGTGATTGGCTGTTTAGTAGCCCCGATGTGGACTGGCAGTCTACCGGAGGCTGTAGGAACCTAACTTTAGCCCTTCTGTTCCATGGGAGGTTTTTTGCCCTTCCAGAGCTCACCTAAGGGCACCTGCATTATGATTTGACAGGTGTAGACAAACTCCCAGGCAACATCCCCACTTGCCACTGTCTTCCCACTGTAGGCACTTTTTATGAAACTAAAACTTGCTCCCAATCCAGGTTTTAGAAATGAAGCATCTGCTGTGAGGCCACTGGGAGCCACATGCCAGGTGTTGGTGAGCAACATGTTACTCACAAGCCACTGGTTGGGCATCTCTTTAAGAGATCCGTACAAAGTGTCCCTGTTCTTGATCTTCTACTTTCCTTGAGTCCTCTATAGATCTACTGGTGAATATGGAACTAGAGAGGGATCATACGGTATCTCCGTTGATCATTTTCCCCCAAGCTGGTCAAACGATTTTCATCAGTGAGATGTTCCATGTGTTTCTCTGCTTCTATGATGTCTTTACTGTGCAATGGAGACCAAAACTGCCATGCATGTGAAAGAAGAGTCCAGTGTTAAATTCTGTTTAAAATCTGCCAGACTGCCAATGACTTAAATCCATTAAAGAGTAGAAATGGCATGGAATACTAAGAATTCGATATCAGCTAACGAGACAATGCTTGCCAATCCCTTAAATGCAATGATTAAATTGTTATTGTCGAGGAAAATATGAATACATATTGCACTATATAAATGCATTTATTTACATAAGAGCACATGATATGATACCGCTATCATCTTTCTAGAAATATAATTTGGTGTGACACTAGCAGTAATTGCCTGTAGTGGGGCAGACTATTAGCGCTATATGATATGGTTTAATGAACTATTAAGTAAAATACTCAAACATAGAGCAGCATTTAAAGCTTGTCAAATCCCAGAGGTTCCCTAGATTTACGCAAGTCTCCCAAATTTACATACACATTTAAATACATATTTTCACTAGAAATGATGGTTGTGAGTAGATATAATCAACCATGCGATTTCTTTAATGTGTTAATGACTTGCAAGGCAGAAGGTAGCTAAACAGCTGCAAAATGGTTTGTAAACATGTAAAATGTGAATTTTATTCACTGCATTAGCCATCAGAGCTCATTAATAACAATCTATGTACAAACGAGTCAAAAATGATTTATGACATGCTTCGAATTGGGATTGAAGCTTTCAGCAAAAATATGGCTGAAATAGAGCAAAGGCTCCTCCAATACTGGTTTGAAATATTTAGAATTACATACCGTATATAATTGGGCTTATTTATTGGAAAGCAGGGTCCAAAGTGCACAAACCAAGCACTATCCTCTAATACTGCCTTTCACCCTAGATGAATTTCTGTAGGCACAGAGACCTTCAACCACCCCCATGAATGCAGTGCTGCCTGCTTTTGGGAGTGATGTATTCATGACAGGTTTTTACACTCCTTAGTGACCTAGTGATCTGTCTGGGGTATTTCTAAATGACTCCTAATGAGTGAAATGAACTATCTATCAGCTATCTATATATCTATGCAGTCTAGAGTAACTATTTTTAGGTTAAACCCTCTGTTTGAGGTTTGGCCAGGGCTTCCTTAACTCATAACAAAGTCTCAAATGTAAGAACGCATTGCTATTCTGCCATTCAGCCAAGATTATCTAGATCAACTTATTGTAATTTTCCCGAAATGTCGTCCAAAAATGTCTTCAGGCAGGGCCTCCAGCCTCTGTTTCGAACCCTCCCTCCATGGTCAACCAACAAGGTTTGGGAACAGTTGGTTGAGAGGTTCCAGTGAAGTCTTGACTGATGTGCAATTTTCTTTGTGTAATAATGTGGCACTCATCAGTCATTTAATCCATTGAACCAAAGCCCTCACTTATGTCACGTGCAAGCTCAGGATAGAGACCTCTTCAACCAGATCAACGGAAGCCAATGGGACCCAAGAAAAGCTAATTTTACCTGGTAATTACTATTGATCTGTTCCAAACCATGGAGTGCATGGGACTGGGAATCGAAGCCACCAGAGAGATCTGACGGTTGTTTTTATTAGTTTGCTTTCAAGAAATTTGCTACTTCTCTTCAACAATATGAATTAAAGAGGAACAAATACCCCCGAAGCAAAAAGAATACCTTATAAGTGCAAGGACTCACCCTGGTGGTCTAGTGGGCATCGGGGACCACCGCCGCTCCTTCGGCGTGGACGCCCACTACGTTGCTGCCTTCTCCTTCTGTGCCAGCTTACCTAATGTAAACACTTCCGGGTTTTACGCGCCTGGCGTGATGATGTCATCGTGCCTGCCGCGAATTTTAAATAGTATAAAAGGGGAATTCAGGTTACAGCACATTGCCCATTGTTAGGTTCTATTTGTTAAAGTTTCTGGGTGTATTCTATGTGATTCCTGATTGATCTTCTGGTATCCTGACCCTTGCCTGCCTGTTTACTCCGAATTCTGGATTTAGGGTGGCGTTCGTGACAGTAAGTTTGTATAAGACATTAGGCGGGGGTTGAGAGAGCGAGCATTTAAGGAGAGAGCCACCTCCCCAAAATATAAAAAATTTAAACAAACAAGCTGAAATGCCACTCCTCACCTTTCTTATTGGGTGCACATGGGCAAGGCACCAATGGTGTCTTTGGAAGAGATCATGCTAAAAAAAGAGAAAAGCATTTATGGTCTTTCTCCCCTCAAAGATAATATTTTTTTACTTAGATAGGACTGACGCTTGGACACTGCCTTGACGGGCGCCTTCTTCATTTTCTCTCTCTGTTTCTCCCCCCTCCAGTTTCCAACACTTGCCATTGTTACTTTCTCTGTTCCTCCTTACATATTACATTGCCATCTCCTGCTGTGGGCTTGGGAAAGGGTCTTTTGTAGATTTTGCTGAACGCAATGCGGTAGTGACCCCATTACAAAGGAAGCCAACATCACTACATCTAAGTAAAAGGAAAATCAATACCTGCATTCTGAAAAAATTATCAGCGTGGGGAATCTACCACTGTTTCCAGTTGATGGGGGGGGGAGATTTAGTATAGCAGGGGCCCCTAGAGAAAACCCCAATTAAAGGCATGAACAGCAGAGTCCACACGTCTATTAGCTTTGGAATTGGGGCATAGATTTTTGTATTCCTACAATCATGCTTTCGGATATCCCTAAGGGTTCTAATTGCTGCTTTAGAAAATAATAAGCACATCAATATACACAAAGCAACAATAATAAAGCATAAATCACATCAATATGAATAGATACAGGGTCCTGCTCAGAAAAACTCTCCACTTTGGCTCGCATACAGAATAATAATTATGTGTTTCACTTGGGACTCTATATTGTATTCTGTATGCTGGGGTGCCCAGAACATTTATTCACTGTATATTTGTATTTATGTGTGGGGGGTATAGCTTCTTGTATAGCAGGGGTAAACAAGGATGGGTGCTGACATATTGTTACCTGTGTTGGCCCCATGAATAAAGCACTGCCTGCCCCTTATCCAATGCTAGGTGCAAATCCAGCCAGAGTGAGTACTAAAGACATACGTTATTGCGCTTGCATCTGGAGTCAAAATATATGAAACCCTCATTTGTTACAGTATTTATTATAAGGTACTTCACAGTGTTAACCAGCTGTAACCCCTTTGCTTTTTTGGGGGTACACTCAGAGGCTAATGGAAATCACATCTGCCTTGTAATGGTAACCCATACCAACCTATCTAGTCCTCGTAGACTTTTGGTAGGAAAACCAAGGCATAGAAGATGGTGGCCTTTTCATTTCTACCTCCTAGTCTTTGCCCCTGTATATTAGGCACCTATGTAGCGCTAACTGTCAACCATGAATACCTTACAACAGCAAAGAAACATTAAATTCCACTTACTAAATCTTCATGTTGACCTCCCTGCACATTCCCCAGCTCTCCATCTTTCCTCCCACCCTTTGCCGCAGTGTATCTTCTTTTTGCTATAAAACATTTAGGCAAAACCTTCCTTTGTTACATGGCAAACGTAGCTGAAGGTAAGGAGCATCTATTAAAATCATGGGAGGAATCCCTACATTCTGATTGGCTTGCGGCACTTTTAATCCCCAAAAGACGCGTTGTCCGTGGCACAGAGGACACCAAAGTAGGAGCTAATCATCCGCACTCTGTATGACGCCCCAAAACAATTATATTATCAGCTTTGGACTATCATATCTTTGCTCAAACGTGGTTTAAAAAAAAAGGTTCAGTAAAATGATCTGTTTTATGATCTCCTGGTCCTAGATAAATGCATGCAATATTCCATCATAGAAGCCTTTGGTAAAAAGATTTCTCTTATTGAATTTGGTGCAGAAAAGGCATTTTATTTAAATTCTGCAGTAATATTGGCTCTTTATTTAGATCTGGAGCACTGCAGACGACACATAGTGAGGCAGGCTATAAACAGGAGAGGAAGTGTGTAATGTGAATCAGCAGTATGCCAGGATATTGTCAGTCGCGCCGGCTGCGAGATGCAAGATTTGAGCTTTTATCTCTGTTGTCCCCTCACATCCGAGATAAAATGATGCTTATATAAGATGTGAACATAATGATGTTTCTAAGGACAAAGAAGTCAGGGAGGAATGGGCGGCTATTCTTCAGATTTGACTGAAATTCCTTCTTGAAGAGTTGGTCGCGGATGGTGAATCACTGGCGGCAATTTATCAACACAGCCCAGGGCTGATTTTGAGCAAACAAATATGAATTGGTATTAGGGAACATTTATTCCAGTGCGTCATTTTATTATCATTATTCCAGGACAAAGGAGCAAAGGTTAAAGGGAAGTATCTAGTAGAGTTAAGTCTAAATCAACTGGACTTTCTAAGAAGCCGATCGGATGAGTGGTGAAACGTTCAATTGCTTTAGACTCAACTATACTAGATACTGTATGGATCTATGAGAATTTCCATAATTAAAGAGAACATGCAAGGCAATAGTCAAAATGCCCAGTCCCCCCTCAATATAGACTTATATGACACACATAAAATGATGGTTAAAAGAGAGGGTTCAAAATTGAGGTGAGACAGTAGAGGGTGTCTTGTGGATGTCATTAGACTTAATTTACCCAGGCAACAAGGTTAGTTGAAGTTAGAAGATGATGACCACTAATATGAACTTTGAGCAAAATGCTGAAAAATTCACAAAAAGGCAAAATGTTAACAAACAATAAGCGACAATTTTTTTTTACGTTGGCAACTTTTTTTTCTCGCTCCAAATACATTAAAGTCAGTGGGTGTTTTTTTCTTGCAGTCACTTTTTTGTTGAGGCAACTTTTTGTCCAAATGCATTAAAGTCAAGGGCCTTTTTTTCTTGCCGCAACTTTTTTGTCAAAGCAACTTTTTTTTTTCCACTGTGAATCCATGCCTGATATAAAAAATTGCTCAAAACTACTGGTGAGCAAATCAGTTCATTTGTGTGAATTGCTTTATCTTATGTAGACAAATGCCTTTGCCTTAGCCTTGCTAGAAGATTCATCACTGGCACAGAGGAAGTTATATGGTGGGCTGTGAGGAGCACCCAATGACGATCACCTCCTCTTTGGCGCCACTTTCAAGATGGCGCCTCAATACTTCATGTGCAGGTCGTCACGGAGTAGTGACATCAACGTGACTTCATTATCGTAAGTGCTATAAGGCCCTGGCAGTGGACATGTTTAGAGTAAGACAGTAAACTCCCCTGTAGGTACACAAGTTAATTCCATTGATGACAATTAATAGACATAGGCAGCAACGAGTTAAAGAAAGGCCCTCAGAACCAACATTACAAGTCCACTTGCCAAATGAAGCATTTTATATGATCCAGGTCCTCAGTTCAATTCCCTTACTTTAATGCTAAATTAATAAGGTATCACAGCTCAAGGATGAGGTTTGACTTCCCTCAAATTAAACTGGCCCTCAATTTGCAATTTGCTTTTTTCTGAATGCTCGTTTGAAAATTGCTGTATCTAAAATGACTCAATGTACTGTATGAGCAGATGGATATCATTTGCGAGCCAAGGTACCATCAAAATTCCCTTTTAATAAGGTCTTTAAAAAGCAGAGAAGAGTATCTTTGTTCTCTTCTGTTTTAATATTAAATATAGAAAAGAGGAGATATCAATTGCAATTTCAAATGGAGTAAAATATCAAATATAGCCTAATAACCGTATGATTCATCTGATATTGGGGAATATTAATTAGATGCTTTCCAGAAGGTTTCACCACGGACAATTCTCCTGCAGCTGATGCAGCTACTTATGTAGTATCACAATAGATTTATATGTCTCCATCCTCATCTTTTCTTGTCATTCATGTACAGTAGTTGAAATTCTTTTCTTTTTCAGTAGTATCCAAACTATTCCATATAAACATAGACATCTATCATAGGTTCTTTGTTTTTTTATACAAGACTTTGTCAACAACATCTTAAAAGAGAACTAAAAACTCAACAAAGAATCTAGTCTAGAAATGCTACACATTATATTGTGGACTTCTGTACCATCTCAACGCCACCACATTCCTTTAGCAGAGAAGAAGATGCCCTCTATAGCTCCTACTTATTCATGTGTTAGCCCTGTAGCACTTTTATGACAGATGCACCTCATTTTCTCCTTGGTCATGTTGTGGAATTTCAGTTCCTGGAGACCACTTGAGGCAAAAGACAAGGTTTATTTTACATGAGCTGCATGGATTCTGAACTCACCAAGACTCAGAACCCCAAACCAAGGAATCACAGAGTTTCATAGACTAAGGAACACATGATGTGAGAACATCTGGGAGTTAAAAGGAGTTACGGTAGAAGAGCATAGAGATATCTCTTCACAGCACAGAAACACAGAAAAATGCTCTTAGAGTCAATAAGACGATTCTGCCTCAAGGCCAGGATACTAATGACCAAGGCTAACTTGAGAACAGAATCCATCCAAGTTAGGTGGACTCCCAGAGGAATCTGCATACACAGAATTTTATTTTCTGTAAAGTCCTTTCCAATTATCTCAAAATGATGCTTCTCAACAGCAGCCCAGAGCACACTGAGCATGTGAAGTGACACTGATGCACAAGATGCCTAACAAGATCCAAGATGGGGAGCTGCTGGGGGCAACTTTGAAGACCTGGATCATTACTGTTATAGGACTGCTGGATCTCTGGGCTGTTAAGTTAGTAAGTATATAAAATATAGCATTTCTAGCAATATTAATTGTTAAACTAGCTCTCCTTAAGGTGGCCATACACGGGTAGATTAAAGCTGCCGATACTGGTCCATTAGACTGATTTGGCAGCTTATCTGCCCATGTGTGGGGGCCCCCAATGGGTCCTCCCGATCGATATCAGGCCAAAAATCGGGCAGATATCGTTCGGTCAGGTTTGATTTTCTGTACGATCCACGACCCCATTGGCTAGTTGATGCGGTCCTGTGACCCATCGGAGCCCATTCATAGTATTGTAATCCATTCATCCGGCCCCAGAACGTTCAGATTCATCCGATATTGCAAAGCCGTTAGTGGGCCTATCGGGTTCAGATCTGCTCGTTTGGCGACCTTGCCGAACGAGCGGATCTTATAGTGTATGGCCATCTTTAGATTGATAAAGGTCTTTTTGAAGGTATCTTTGACTTTAATGGCAAAGACACATGGGAAAATTGTGTTTGTTTGGACACAAATGACCTTTAGTAGGTATGGGGCAGTAACAAATAACCCCATATCACTGATAATTGCTAATGATGGTTGACAATTTTGGCACGAGCGTCAATTTTTATAGGTGCGACTCTTTTGTAGAAATGCATTGAAGTCAATGGGTGTCCGAATAATTTTGACACGCAGCAATTTTTACATGCGCGACAATTTTGACTGTTATGGCAGTTTCTTGACTTATACAGTGCAACCTTGCAGGTTGCAACCTAGGGTTGGCATGTTGGTTGCCTTTTCTTCGACTTCCTGGCTATCATTGAGAAACAAGTCACAAGGAGAACGAGCAGTAATTATCAAACTCTTTTTAGATATGGGAATATCTTTATTATCCTCAGCAGGAAAATCCATACAAATTATTTTTTCTAAACCTACCTAATGTCTCCATAAACAGTTGCAAAAGTTTATTTATTATTATACATAATCCTTTCAGCTTGTGGTTATCTTGCCCTGCCATTCCAGAATTGAGGGACCCCTATTTTTCGATGCTATCCCCACT
The DNA here is from genome assembly GCF_017654675.1 of Xenopus laevis. NCBI lineage: Eukaryota > Metazoa > Chordata > Amphibia > Anura > Pipidae > Xenopus > Xenopus laevis. Next base: position 5,583,216 of record NC_054377.1, read on the forward strand.
GACCCCCACAATAAGAGAATTATGAACCATTTCTGCTGATCTGAAACAAGAAATAAAAGTGTGGAATAAATCTCAGTGTGACGCCCATTAATTATAATTATTTCTGTGCTGTAGAAAAGTGGCAGCATCTAACAATAGCCGAAAATTTGTAAAATAGTAAGGTTGGCCTTTTTAACCTTACTCAACCTGTAAATTGCACTTTTTGAAAGTATGTTCACTATATTTATATGAAAAAAAACCACAGCAGTCCGTCATTTGAAGTAATTCATTCTGAATGGGAGCATATGCTCTGCGCCTCTTGCAAATGATGCATTTAGAGAACATATTCTGCCCTTGATTTAAATGGCTCTGTGTTCTATTGCTAACTCTATTAAGTGAAGTGTTCTTGTTAATGGCAAAAATATCATTGTTAGTACATTTTGAACCCCATGGGGGGCATTTACAGGTTTTTTTCAATGTTTCCATTTCTATGAACGAGCCATTTCATGTAAGGTTTGAGCATTAGCTGAACATAATAATTAACTTACTATTCACTTGCCATATTTAGAATGGTGGAGGCAAGGTCAGGCACTTTAGGGCTTCCCAGCTAATGAAGACTATATGCTAATCTCAGCAGACTGCTTGATGACTACCCAACAAAAAATGATGACCTCAAAATCCCTGTAGGATTGTGTTAATCCTCTGTGACCTGTTGAGTGAAGTACTATTGGAGCCCACAGGCAATACTACTAGTGATGGGCGAATTTGCGCCATTTCGCTTTGCTGAAAAATTTGCGAAATTCACGAAAAGGCGAACAGTTTTTGACGCCGGCATCCATTTTTTCGGGAAAGATTTTTTTGCCGCCGGCGAATTTTTGCCGCAAATTTTCGCGGGCGTTTCGCGAATTTATTCGTTGACAGCGAATTGGCCGCGAATTTGCACCTGGCGAATAAATTCGCCCATCACTAAATACTACTTGACCTAAGTCACTCAGCTCCCTTATGAGTCCACAGGCAAACCATTATGGCTCTGTCTATGGACCCTACAAACTTTCCCTTTCTGTTATATCCCTCCCCACTGATTATCTCCCTTTCTAGTTGCACCCCAGTTGTGTCTAAGGCATGTAACTTTCTTGCTTACTGCTAGTACTTGCCCTAACAAAAACAGCAAGTTGTGAGCTTCATTACGTTTAATTAATGGTAGGGCTTCTGTTTGGAAACCTCTTCATAACTGATGCATAAACACTCAAAAGCTGACTCCTAAACAATGGAGCAATAAAGCAATGACGTATTGCTTGATGAGTCTCTTTTTTCTCTACTTCTGGAGATTTCAAAATGTTACTTAAAACCACAATCTCTGTTGGAAATGAGTAAATATGGTGGTGGATTCATAGTTGTTTGGTCTTGTAGGCAGAGAGGGTAGGATATCAGGAGCACTCCATTTATATGGATAGGACATCTTTTCCTTTGGTGATGTATGGCCATGTCTCTCATTCCAAAATTACTCCAACACAATAACTCCACACACCAACATTCACTACTCTGTTTGCTTTAATTATCTTATACCAAATGAGAACATTTTTAGGGGTACACACCTCCCTTCATTTAATTTGGCATGGTTCAGTAAAGGTCAACACAGCAGTAAGCATACTTTTTTCTTGCATTTTGGTCTTGTAGACATCATAACCTTTGATGGATGTTTTTCATGGTCATCTAATGGTCAAGGAATATGAACCCACTGTTTTTCCATGATGATCCAACATTCCAAAAGGACACACTGCTAATCAAATTCAATTAAGGTTTCTTGAACACCGGGATGAAAATTTCTTCTTCTTCGTAGAAGATTTCATAGATGATTGACTTCCTTCTCCCCTACAAGAGCTAGAGACTCTTCTTCTTCAAGAATGGTCCAACATCCACCAAAATAATTTTAGGATTTGTATGACAGTCGTTTGGAGACAAATAGTGCCCCAAGCCATTTTAAGGTACTTGATAGTAATATATTTCTATATTTACCACTTCTGTATGAATCATAGTTTATTGCCATTAATAGGAGAATGAGTAGAATAACTCTAGTAAAAAGGTAACATTTTAACTTAAAACATTATTATGATTAATACTTAATTAATTTAAGTAGGTTAAATTAATTAAGGTTTTTCGGTTCATTTATTATCAGGAACTCTGTTGCTGAAAAGAGCAATGTAAAAAGTAAGGCTTTTGGTTCACAATCCTATTCTCTATTAAAACCATGGAGAAAAAATGATGGAAAAAGGTTTGTAGAAGTCTCTGTCTGCAGTATTGGACACAAGCCAGTCACGTTTTTCTTAATCTTAAAAAGTGAAAACATTTTGAAAAGTTAATTTCGCTCAACTTTCAAATCCCTTGAAGGAATGGTATCATTATGTCTGATTAATTATGATGAAGGCTGTCATTAGTGATTCTTCAGGAAATTAATAGACCTCAAGAGTAAGAGGTTTCACAGTAGGGTATCATATTAAAGATAACACCATATCTAAAGTTAATGAATCTGTTAAATGGGTCTTTTTTAATACTATGTTGGTCAAAAGACCACCTATTCAAATAAAAGTATTTAGCTCTTCTGTCACATTAAGCAGGGCCATTTATGATTTCCCACCACGTTCTTAAATATAATTTATTACATATGCCCCCCTACCCCAATTCAGTGGAAGATCCCATGTCTCAATGCCATCTTTTTTGTCACTAAATGCTGATTTTATAATGTCTCATATAGTCAAAATAATGGCAAATTCAAATGGCAGATTCGAGTTTTCGGGATCACCATCCAAATCCCTAATAATACATATTAAACAATGCCATTGCTGCTTCTATAATGTTATTTTGGGAGCATCTGCAATCTTGGCCAGTACAAAACAGCTTTTTTAAACTTATTTCACTTGATGAATCCAGTTCAGGGGGAGGATTGCGGAGATGTCAGCAAGACCCTTATTAGATGGCAGCAGTGTATAGGCATCAACCTAATGGCACACGGAATTCATAGAAACCACTTTGCACCGACTCTTATCCATTAACACCTTGGTAAGCAGGTTGCAACACATCCCACTTCAGCACTGAACCAAGTTAACAACTCTCCTGATTGAAGGGCTTCCAAAATAGCATCAAAATAATAAAGGGATTAACCCTTTGTTGGCTTGAGCTCATGGTAATGGGCTCTTGGTAATGTCTTCCTACAACTGGTCTTGGCTCAGTAAGGAGGAAAGTTTACAGGAATACTAACGCAAAATTATCCTGTCTGTAAGCATTGCTCTTATTGGCTCTATTTGTACTCTGTGAATCTATAATTCTGCAATAAGCCAACTATGCCCAACATAATCTATTCTCCCCTTGCTCTTATACCAGGCTGCACTCTTCTTACAATTTCTTTTCTTCTAAGGAGTAAATTGCTGAATGTAATATAAATTTTTAGCATTGCCATCTACCTCTCCAACCCAGTATCCGAGTTAAAGATTATTATGTCTTTTGGCATTGAAGGGACACTTTGTTAACTTATATACATTTAAAGATGCCAAATGAGTGGATCTTCTCCCCATATGCCCACCTTGGATGATATCAGGTTGATCCAAGTACTTGACCCTTGGGCCAAATAATTGGTTCACAATGACGGGGATAAAGGTTACCAGGGTGAGGACCATATCAATAAGCTGATAAGGTCCTTGCCTTGATGGGATTTTTAACCTGGCTTCTGGCATGTGCTTAGGCAAGTCAAGAGTATAATAATGATCAGTTCTGAAAGAGCTATGGATAATACTGTTGATTTTTACATCATCTGCCAATGACTGACTTGGTTTATTGAGCACACTCAGTCAGCCCTTGGTCATTATGGCTACTGACCCTTGTCTGAATGGCCTGGCTTTTCAAGAGAAGATCTAATCAATGCCATTTACATCTGCGAGAATGCAGAGCAAACAAAGTCGCATGGCTTTGAACATGATCATTGAGTCTGGATAGATACAGTATATCACAACTTCCCCTTAGGGCAGGTTTCAGCTGTCTGCTAGGCTTTAGCTCTGATTAGGATGAGGATGCTAGCATCTTTACAATGGGTAGCAGAATGATTTAAAACACAATTCGGTATTCTTGAAATTGATTACGAAGCTTGGATTAGTTCACTTAAAAGAAATATATTGCCCCAGTGTCTAATCTTTTTACAGACAGCAGCCCAATGTTGCGACCTTAAGCATGGATTTTGCTGAGGTATGTTCTGTGTTTAAAAATCAAATCGACCTTGGACAGTCTAGTGATTATGGATACATATGGTCACTCTTATTACGTATGTGATGTTGTCAGGAAGATCTTTAGAAGAGATTGATAGTGGAAGAGTGCATCTCAGATGGTTCACCAGAAACACAACAGGGCTGAGCGCAGTGGCACCCATGAATTTATGGACAATGATACTGATTTTGCAGTCACTTTTCAGACCAGTACTTATAATTCCATTCACTTTATTTTATTTTTTCCCTGCCTACTGCATTGTGTTGACCACTGATCTAAAATGGACGGTTGGACAGCAAACTCCCAAGTGTCAGTGTACCCTTCAGCTCCTACTGTTTTTCCTATTTCATGGACATCCTCTATTTTTGCATGGGAGAATAGATATATAAAAGGGCAGAGTATGATAAAGTTGAGCAGAGAAAAACTATTTGGTAAAGTGGACCTATGGTTTAAGGTTTATGGTGGTCATCACAGTCTAATATACTCAACTAGCTCCCTAGGTCACTGTGACTATAATATATAGCCTTGAGCTACCATATAACAATAACAATAAAGAGGGTTCCTGCTTATCCCTCCATGTTCCTAAATAAGGGAGACACAATCCTTCCATGCATCATTTGTTTATTGAAATATGTGATATAAAAAATGTCAGACTGTAGTATTTCATCTCATGCTTTGAGAGGTACCAGAAACACTAAAAATGAATGGTCTACTAAACGAATAAACTCAAGATATCACAAACCATGTTCAATTATAGGGGAGTTAAGAGGCTAACGCAAGTCATAAAACTTTACATATTGTGAAACAGTCTGGGACATTGTGGTACAGGAAAGAGGTCAGAGCATGTCACTCACACATTTGTCCCTTAAAATAACTCTCAGTGAGTGCATTACGGTAGCACTTTGCAGCCGGCATGAACCGTGGTTACCTGCTGCTTAAAAGCAGGAGTTGTCAGATTTGTATTGACCCACAATCTCGGTCAACTTTTGTGTGCAAAATGGAATAATCTTTTCCTGTAGGGAGGTAAGGAAAGTGAGAATCGTAACCTCCAAACAGCTCCAGTCTTGGCAGCCAGTGGAAATTCTAAATAGGATTAGATAAGGCCATTGTTATTCCTTACTCTTAGGCTCTAACTGGAAAAATTCCATTGTAGTACTTGTCCAATAATGAACGTTTATAGGATAAGCACTTGTTCTGACACAGGCAGATAAAGGTCAACGTGCGTCAAGTTGGGTCTCCATGATGGCTTCCTTGTTTGCACTATGTCAGTAGTTATGTTTGCCTACAATATACATACCTATATTTCTTAGGGAATATACTGAGTGAAATAATTTATGGCAGAAAAACAAAATAATAGTCTTTAAAATTATTAAGACACTCAATTCATATCTTGACTATGTTAAGGATGTGAATTTAATGTTTTTAAACATGGACGAAAACGGGTATTATGAGATTCATCGCTAGGTAAATCCATATAATTAAATTAGATGGATTTTTGAGAAGGCATACATATCCTTTAGGGCAATGGTCAACAAGGTAATTAATCGTCCGCTACAAATCTCCTCTTCTAGGGGGCGACTAATCTCTTCCAATGGCTTTCCCACAAGCAATAATGTGAATCACAGGTGGTAAAACCCCTGTGTCGATTCAATCTTCCGAAGTCGTCTGAAGTTGCTTCAAGAGAATCTTCATGTGACTTCGAAAGACTGAAGCAACACATGGTTTTTACCACCAGCTATTCACTTTATCACTGGTGGGAAAGCATTTGGAGGAGCTTAGTCACCTACAGGAGTTGATATTTGTAGCAGGCAATTAATCTCCTTTGGGCCAGTGCCCTATGTATGACTTCCTGAACAGCCTCGGTTATTCAAATAATCTGTTTTATGGATTGTATGTGGCCCCCTCTACTGAATCCATGCATTTGATGCATCTTCCAAAAGTAGTGATGGTAATGGAGAGCTAGACTAAAAACCATTGATTCCCAGACTGAGGGGCTTCCTCCATTTGGTACTGTAGCTTGGGGAAGTGGCATTGAGGCTCAGCCTTAAAACAAGTTAGAGTGAAAATTTAGAAGAAGGTCTATTTGGTCTACAAGATGCTGAAAGTTCTGTTCTAGATATCAGTCTATTTGCTAATATTTCCCTACTATACAGTATATCTCTACTGAAGTTATGAGGAGACCCTGACCAAATGGAACCTTCAAGAAGGGCACAGGCCAACGATTGGGCATTCAACTGTGGCTTGAACCAAAAAGCTTTGACCACCATTGCTATATTCCATATTTGTTGGAAATATTTATGTAAGTTGTATCTTTGTCTACTGTCCTTAAAAGAATAACACAATGTCGAGTAACAGCAGGCGGAACGAATCTTGCAAACACTTTAGACTTCTTTGCCTTATCAATTGTTATAGTTAAAATTGCCCCCCAAATATTTCGTTTATCAGATATGCAGCATTATATATGGACAAAACATTGACCAGCATGTTTTCAAATATATACTGCACACAACAAATAAATACATGCAAACAGCAAATCTCTACAGACACTGATTTCAATAAATCTATTTTGTGTTGCAGTTACTGATTTGTGTGGCCTGATGCCCCCAGGATACAAAAGCCTTTCTCTTCCAGTTGCAAGCTCTGGATCACAAATAATACTATTTAGCCAGCAACATACATGGCCTAACCTCATAGTATGAGCAGAGATGAAAGCAAGTGGCAACTGTATGGTAAGTGGAACATTTGGTTAATATGAGCCTACAGAGATTGTTAATAAACATGACACTTAGAAGCTCTGGAAATTTCAGGGAAGATAAACTCCTTGACAAAATATCTCTTTTAAATAAATAGAAAGAGAACCATTTTGCTTGTTCATCACTCTCCTTTTCCAAGAATTTGGCCCATCCCTGTAGGACAGGCAAAATCAATGCTATGAACCGTCAGTGCTGCTGACATTCCTTCCCTTCTGTTCCATGTCATAATACTGCTGCTGTCCATCATTTCAACTATCACTTGCTTGACTCTAATGGCAGCAAAATGTTTTACCTGGGTGTCATGAAATCTGTTTTTTAATCCACACCATTATCCAAGAACTAATTTATTAAAATCGTTCAAATTAGAGTCATGTGTCAGGTACTCAGAGGTTACCAAGGTAGGACATGAGGCCACATCACCAGGCTGTGGGACCCAATATACGATTTCTCCTTTTCTTCTGCCCCACTCACAGATGACATCAATTTCATTCTATGGTTGTCAACTCTGGTCTACACTTGGAGTTTAATGGTGACCAATGGGTCAGATTATGAATAAACCAGTTCTGGTAGAGGGTTCAAGCAAGTAAAATTGCAGGTTCCAGGTCTACTTGATTAGATTTTTGAAGGCCTCTAGTGTAAAGTACAATGTTTTTACCCACAATGCACCATTTCCATATTTTGAGAAAAACCGAATCCAATCATTTCTTCATGTCTGAATCTGGAGATACTGTATAGGCATTTGTGCCAAGTAGATAATAATACTTATTTTAGAGTTAGTATCTCATTTCATGTAAGGACCATGTAATGGCAACCCATACCCTTACAAGTACACTGTTTATTTTGTGCAGATTGGAGAACCGTGACCCCATTCATGGGGAGGGTTATTTACTAAAATCTGAATTTTTCTGATTATTTAAATAATCCATCCAAATTAGAATCCACAATTTGACCTTATATCTTATTAAAAAAGCTTGATTTAATTGGTTTTGGGTAAAAACCCAATAAAACAGAAGGAAAACCCATATCGTATGATTATTTTGGAGTTATTTCCCGAATAGCTTGATTTTTTAGGGCTTTTTCCCGAAAAGCGCCAATATTCCCCGAAAAGGTTTAGCTAATTCCAGCACAGACCACAGAAACTTCAAAATAGGATAGTGACCTCTGCCATTGACTTATACACAACCTTGGCGGCCTGAAATGGCGGATATTTGGATTCAGGCTTTTTGATAAATTGGAGTTTAAATAAAACTTGAAAAATGTGAGTTTTGCCCCAAAAAAGCCTGACCGGAGTTTAGTAAATGACCCCCTAAATGTACTTGCATCAAAAACTGCTCCTTGCATTGTGTGTGCATTGGAAGCTCCATGGTTAGGGTTAGGGTTATGGTGTTTACCATATCAACAGTGGTGTAGGGGAGTAGGGGGATCAGCGGTAAGGAAAAAGCGCGTCCAGTGGAGTGGAGGAGGACCCGAGGGCCAAAAATAATTAGTTACATTACTGTGTATCAAAACACACAACAAAAGTGCGACTCCTCCTGCTACATGCAATAATACTAGAAATATGAACTGCATTGTGGGTAAGAGAACAGGCAGATTTCTCTGCACTCCCATAAGAAAACAAACCCTTTTGTCTTTTCCAATTGCATTCATCTAAAAGCAACAGGCACAAGGGCACCAAGCACGTCAGTGTCATCTCTACATGGATAGTATTTTAACTGCCACATTTCACCCATTTATGCACCAAACACTATGACTATAGCCCTATGGGCTACCGAGATGAAGGAAATACATTTGCTACTTTGTCTTGTTGACTAGGAATTACAGAAAGCCTTTCTCAACACTATTCCTCACTTCATCATTTGCTTTGCTGTCCAGGAAAGGCCCAAAGGCGAGCGACCAAATGAATATTTTCATGTTCACTTTTTTTTTTTAATAAATATAAAATAAAAAATCTGTCTGTGGAAGTGTAAAGCTGCATTTAGCCTCAAGAAATTTCCACTGATTCCTCTGGGAAAACAAAACAAAGAAAAATGGAAAAAAAGTATTTTTGGTACTTTATATAAAAGAAAAAAATATTATATATATATATATATATATATATGCCATCTGATATCCAGAAACCCATTATCTAGACTTCTCCAATAGTGATGGGCAAATAAATTCACCAGGTGTGAATTTGCGGTGTAATTCCGCAAAACTGTGGCGAAAATTCACCAGCGCCAAAACTGTCTCACGCCAACATTTTTCGGACGCCCATTGACTTTAATTTAGGCGTCAAATTTTGAATTCTTCTTCGAATCAAACGGGACAAATTTGCCCATCAATGACTCGGTTGAGACCGAAACGTTGGTTCAATAAATGTATCTTTTTGTTCTTCACTAAAGACCTGTGAGTGTTGTGTAATATGATTACCTTATATTATGTTACCCTTATAGAAAGCAAGGAGAAAGATATAGAACTTGTAGACTGGATTCTTGTATGGGAAAACTTTTCGCATCTGTAATTAACTTTAGGGCCACCTGCTTTGAAAGCTGGAAAGATGTAGGCACCTTTTAGTAAATACCAAGGACATTAACTTTTTTTTCTATTTTTTTCTAATTTTTAAAGACTTTGGTGTAATATTGTCTTCTTCAATGTCCTAGTCCATTCTGCTTAATGTCATATGTGACATTTTTTCTTTCCCGCGTCTTTCTTGCCATCCATTTTTTTTTTCTGAATTCCATTAGGATTAAGCCTTTGCTATATTTTTGTCTATAGCGTGATAAATATGCCAAGTCTGACATTTACAGAGGTTATGACATTTTACTTTCAATTTCAGTGGATTCTAGACATCGGTGATAACCCAAGCAGCCATGACCATTGCCACTGTTTGGGTTTAACCCAATTAATATATTATGAATAGATATGGGGATAATCTGTGACTGAGGCTTTATCAAGAGCAAATCTCTGTCGGTCAATGTCTGAAGAAAATGAAACTTATGTTAATTGGACAATGTGGAACAATGAGTCTTCATATTTCATTTTTCCTTTGTATTTGTCCACTTGCGATGCTTTCTATTGTCACTGCTTTAGGTTGGATGGACAACCTTATTACCTCCCACAGCCCATCTCTTGTGTAATAATCAACATTGGTTGTCAAATGTTTATAGTTCAAGCCTTCCTTGGAGGTCCAACATTATTTCAAGGCCCCCAGTTAATATGAAGACCATAGATATAAACATTGGTGTAGACAGGCGTAGAAGACATTTAACCATAGTTTAAAGAATATTTAGGGCAGCATAAAAGTATTTTCCATGAATCTTACCATAACTGACCTTCAAGCTGAACTTTTTGGTGTTTCTAGGAAAGGAAATGGGAATTCTTCCCAAATCTTACTGCACATGCCTTACAGGGGGCACAGTTCCCAGCCCCACAGTTATTAAACTCCCCCCACAATTAATTATTGGCCTTCATAGTTTGTGTCACTGGCAAACACAGATACATTGTTGACATTGCCCTCCCCATGACATGAAAATATCTGGTACAGTTTAGTACATAAAACAGGTTTTTTAGCCATATTCATTTTAAGGGTGTAGTTCCCCTTTAACATGTGACCTGTTGTCTTTCAGCTCTGTTCCAAATTTCATCAATGCATCTCTTCTGCAGTGAGTCTCTCTTCCCTTATTTGCATTCCTTTAATCTCAGTATAATCATGTTCTGAGCATACAGAACACAAGGCACAGGAATTCAATTGTTTGTCATCAATATATCTGAATAAAAGAACGTGTTGTTTGATTTCTGAATACCTTTATAATCCTGAAAATGACAAATTTAGCAAATATTCATAGGGTTATGCCATAATCATCATCTGTGCATTAATAGAGCAGCATGTCTATAGACAGCTTTGTATAGAAGTGTAGACTTGACTGCATCAATCCTCTTTCAAGTTTAAGGGCACCTTTGTGTTCCAGAACATTAAAGCCCATTGAAATTAGGCCGTCATACGCTTACAACTGTTTTGTTCCTGTGCATACAAATACACTTTTGAACTGTTTGTCATTGCAGTTGTTTAGCACAGTTGGGACTGAGTAGGCGGTCAATGATTTTGTTGTTGTGTGTTTTATGCCCCTTGCACCTCTTTCAGTTATACCAAATGACCCATAAAATATAGCGGTGATTACTTGGGTGGGGACTGTAACAAGTTTTGTGGTGGGGAGCAGATAATGGATCAATCATAATTTTTGGTTTATGGCAAATCAATGAATCAAATAACAAATCTATAAGCCTCTTTGGTCTCAGAATGTTTTGCTCTCGCTCATGTGTTCTTGAGAAGAAAGCACCGAAAGCATGAAAGATAGGACTACCAAAAGCTGGGGGAATTGGAGTAGTGATGGGCGAATAAATTCACGAAACTGCGGCAAAAAATCTGTTGCAGCAAAAAACATTGGAGTTTAGTGATGGGTGAATTTATTCGCCAGGCTCAAATCTGCGGCGAATTTGCGTGATTTGCCGCCAGTAAATAAATTCTAAACGCCCGCGGGCAGCTGGGAAATTGACAAAATGTCTAGCCCCATGTCAGATTTCAAAATTGAATATAAAAAAATCTGTTTGCTCTTTTGAGAAATGGATTTCAGTGCAGAATTCTGCTGGAGCAGCACTATTAACTGATGTGTTTTGAAAAAAACATGTTTTCCGATGACAGGATCCCTTTAATAATCAAATATATATCCTGCTAAGAACGCCCATGCTTCTCTTCCAATACCAATCTCCTGCCCCCCGGGTCCTCTTGACGCCCTTTTTCGAAACTTTCATTTTCTGCGGCTTGAACGACATCAGACAGCAAAGCCACAGTTTCCGCATCAGGTCATCTTTTATTCAGCTTTTACCCCAATTTACACGCAAAGCACAGAGAGAGAGAAAAGAGTGCCGGTGTTCGAAAACGCACCCAAAGTGCCTGTCACTCGCCCCTTTTAGTGCCGCCGTTTCAGGCTTGGAACAATGTGGCTGACAGATTGATTATGGCTCTGGCGTTGCAGAGATTTGAAAGATATGCAAATTCTCCGTGTAAATGAAAGCTGAACAGACAGTTACACGGTAACCAGGACATGGTTACAAACCGACGCATATGTTAGAATAGGTAGGGGAGAATGATTACTTTGCCTCCAGTGAATGTCTGAAACAAGGTCCCTGCTGTAATGAGTATATGTCACCCACACGGAGCAGTCACTGTGCGACATCTGATAGGATTTCTAAAGTAATACATTGACTGTAAATAATAATTGTGAACATGACTGAACAGAAAGCATTATTTTCTTTTCTTAAAGGGATAATGTGATGGGGAAAAAAATGTTGTTGTTTTTTTCAAAATGTATCAGTTAATAGTGCCGATCCAGCAGAATTCTGCACTGAAATCTGTATCTCAAAAGAGCAAACAGATTTTTTTTATATTTAATTTTAAAATCTGACATGGGACGACTAGACATATTGTCAGTTTCCCAGCTGCCCCCAGTCATGTGACTTGTGCGCTAATAAATTTGAGTCACTCTTTACTGATGTACTGCAAGTTGGAGTGATATCACACCAGGCCCAGACTGGAAATTTGTGGTTCTGGAAAATGCCGGAGGGGCTGCTATAAGGTCCCATAGAAAGTCAGTATTGGGCCTCTATGTACCTGAAATGCCAGGGCCTATTTTAATTTTCAGTCCGGACCTGTATCACACCCTCCCTTTCCCCCCAGCAGCCTAACAACAGAACAATGGGAAGGTAACTAGATAGCAGCTCCCTAACACAAGATAACAGCTGCCTGGTAGATCTAAGACCAACACTCAATAGTAAAATCCAGGTCCTACTGAGACACATTCAGTTACATTGAGTAGGAGAAACAACAGGCTGCCAGAAAGCAGATCCATCCTAAAGTGCTGGCTCTTTCTGAAAGCACATGACCAGGCAAAATGACCTGAGATGCACCTACACACCAATAATACAACTAAAAAATGCACTTGCTGGTTCAGGAATGACAGAATCCCTTTAAATGTTTTTATTTATCCATGTCTTCCATTTTTCTACCCCTCAGCATAGTTAGGTTTGATCATAATCTGCACAGAGATACAACAGGGGTCATTCATCATGTCTAGGGTAGGGAACCACGTGCAAGAGAATGAGCCCAATCCTCCATGTTTTCGCACCCAGTCAAGGATGTAGACTTTCTCCTCTTGCCCACGAAAATGGGCCCAATCCACCATGTTTTTGCACCCTGTCCAAGGTATAGACATTCTCACCCTGCCCACGAAAATGTGTCCAATCTACTAGCATAGGTATTCCCTGTACTAAGCACAATTCAGCAGGAACAGTCCCTACGTTTGCTCAGTCTGTACAGAGAGATCCCATAAAACTATGGCAGCATAGGTATTCCCTGTACTAAGCACAATTCAGCAGGAACAGCCCCTAAGTTTGTTCATAGTATGTACAGAGAGATCCCATAAAACTATGGCAGCATAGGTATTCCCTGTACTAAGCACAATTCAGCAGGAACAGTCCCTACGTTTGCTCAGTCTGTACAGAGAGATCCCATAAAACTATGGCAGCATAGGTATTCCTCTGTACTAAGCACAATTCAGCAGGAACAGTCCCCTAAGTTTGCTCATAGTCTGTACAGAGAGATCCCATAAAACTATGACAGTATAGGTATTCCCTGTACTAAGCACAATTCAGCAGGAACAGCCCCTAAGTTTGCTCATAGTCTGTACAGAGAGATCCCATAAAACTATGGCAGCATAGGTATTCCCTGTACTAAGCACAATTCAGCAGGAACAGTCCCTAAGTTTGCTCATAGTCTGTACAGAGAGATAAAATATAGTGATCATCCACCTGAACTAACCCCACTGATCAGTAACATAATGGCTACACATAAGGATTCTTGTTTCAGATCATTTTAGTACATAAGACAAAGCAAGTGAAACAGCACTTGAGCCCCCCTGCACAATATTAAACTAACCTATTCATTATGGTAACCAGCTCATTTGCTTGTACTGTATGGCAAACACTGTAAGGATTAACTGTCTCATGAATCATTACTCTCTCTATTCTCCGACGCTCCACCAAGACCAACATAAATCAGCCTTTAGAAAGAACCCACTGAAAAATGTAACTGTCTCCCTTTTTTTTTCATACGCGCTGGATTCAATCGTTTGTATTTGTCTAAGAATTGTAACTCCAGTCAGTTCTAAACATTCAATTTAGTCGAGGGTATGTAAATAGCTCAGCGTGGAAACCCACCTTGTGTTCCTTATTGCTGCCCTAATGACATCATAGATGGATTCCGGCCCATGAAATATCATCAGGCGCAGGGAATTAACTGGCAGTTGCAATACGTTAGATATGCACTTAATTCCTTGCATTAAAGCGAATCTGGCGTCTACTATCTTCTGATGGACTCTCACACCTTAATTAAAAGATGTCACAAAGTTTTCACATCAGTGTCACAAAGAAAGAGTCTTTGTGGCTTAGAGGTGATCGATCCTGTGCTTCAAAGCAAAACACAATACAGAATAAGCACCGCAAATAAAATATAATTGATACTCAGAGTTCCCTGTATAACTCAGCCTGCAGCCTTGTGCCTTTATATGGTCACAGAACAACCTCTCAGTGACTTCTAATATCCTTATCATTTACAGTAGGGGGTACATTATCCCTTATAATACATGAGTTATACTCAGAGTTCCCTGTATAACTCAGCCTGCAGCCTTGTGTCTTTATATGGTCACAGAACAACCCCTCAGTGACTTCTAATATCCTTATCATTTACAGTAGGGGGTACATTATCCCTTATAATACATGAGTGATACTCAGAGTTCCCTGTATAACTCAGCCTGCAGCCTTGTGCCTTTATATGGTCACAGAACAACCCCTCAGTGACTTCTAATATCCTTATCATTTACAGTAGGGGGTACATTATCCCTTATAATACATGAGTGATACTCAGAGTTCCCTGTATAACTCAGCCTGCAGCCTTGTGCCTTTATATGGTCACAGAACAACCCCTCAGTGACTTCTAATATCCTTATCATTTACAGTAGGGGGTACATTATCCCTTATAATACATGAGTGATACTCAGAGTTCCCTGTATAACTCAGCCTGCAGCCTTGTGCCTTTATATGGTCACAGAACAACCCCTCAGTGACTTCTAATATCCTTATCATTTACAGTAGGGGGTACATTATCCCTTATAATACATGAGTGATACTCAGAGTTCCCTGCATAACTCAGCCTGCAGCCTTGTGCCTTTATATGGTCACAGAACAACCCCTCAGTGACTTCTAATATCCTTATCATTTACAGTAGGGGGTACATTATCCCTTATAATACATGAGTGATACTCAGAGTTCCCTGTATAACTCAGCCTGCAACCTTGTGCCTTTATATGGTCACAGAACAACCCCTCAGTGACTTCTAATATCCTTATCATTTACAGTAGGGGGTACATTATCCCTTATAATACATGAGTGATACTCAGAGTTCCCTGTATAACTCAGCCTGCAGCCTTGTGCCTTTATATGGTTACAGAACAACCCCTCAGTGACTTCTAATATCCTTATCATTTACAGTAGGGGGTACATTATCCCTTATAATACATGAGTGATACTCAGAGTTCCCTGTATAACTCAGCCTGCAGCCTTGTGCCTTTATATGGTCACAGAACAACCCCTCAGTGACTTCTAATATCCTTATCATTTACAGTAGGGGGTACATTATCCCTTATAATACATGAGTGATACTCAGAGTTCCCTGCATAACTCAGCCTGCAGCCTTGTGCCTTTATATGGTCACAGAACAACCCCTCAGTGACTTCTAATATCCTTATCATTTACAGTAGGGGGTACATTATCCCTTATAATACATGAGTGATACTCAGAGTTCCCTGTATAACTCAGCCTGCAACCTTGTGCCTTTATATGGTCACAGAACAACCCCTCAGTGACTTCTAATATCCTTATCATTTACAGTAGGGGGTACATTATCCCTTATAATACATGAGTGATACTCAGAGTTCCCTGTATAACTCAGCCTGCAGCCTTGTGCCTTTATATGGTTACAGAACAACCCCTCAGTGACTTCTAATATCCTTATCATTTACAGTAGGGGGTACATTATCCCTTATAATACATGAGTGATACTCAGAGTTCCCTGTATAACTCAGCCTGCAGCCTTGTGCCTTTATATGGTCACAGAACCACTCAGTGAGTAATAAAATATAATTTATCTTCCCCAATGGAAATATCAGAGATACTTCTAATTTCTAGTTCAGTCGCCAAAAACGGCATCCAAAAAAAGGATGCCGGCGTCAAAAATGTACGCCGGCGTCAAAAAACGAGACGCTGGTGCCGTTTTGCATATTTTTCGCCGTTTCGTGTATTTCGCAGGAAATTCATGAATTTTTCAGCGAAGCAAAATCCCCCAAATTCACCCATCACTAGACGGAGATAGAGAGACTTAATACCAACTCCGAAAATTGGTCCGAGTTAGCCAGTGTATTTTGTTTACAAAAGATAATGTATCTGCTGTTTAAATGCCTTGTTAAAATGAGCAGCGACTGACATAATTGAGAAAAGAAAGACAACTGGATGGGTTCCAACAGGCATCTGTTTTGAGTTTAGGCTTCAGCCATTCAACATTCTTATGTGGCTTAATGATGTGAAGGTTAAATGGAAATTTGGCTCTGATAGATAGATTCTGTTGGCCGCTATTTGCTGGTTCCAATAATAATCGTAAAAATAGCCATGACAATAATAACAGCATTAATATGATTACTATTATTTCATTCTAGGAATTGCACTCTACACTATGCCAAAAACCCGAAAAAATCAAGTTTTTTTGTATTTTTAGTGGGGAAAAAATAACTCGAATTTTTCGGGTTTTCTCCCGCAAACAAAATTTTCGGAAAATCGTATTGATAAAAACCCGTATGGATTTGGTCAGAGCTGTTTTTAGAAAATATTGAGAAAAATCCGGACTTTGATAAATTGGCCTCTTAATTATACAGGTATGGGACCTGTTATCCCGAATGCTCGGGACCTGGGGTTTTACGGATAACATAATCTGAATAGTGATGGGCAAATTTATTCGCCAGGCGCGAATTCGCTGCAAATTTGCGTGTTTTGCCACCAGCGAATAAATTCGCAAAGCGCCCGCGAAAATTTGCGACAAAAATTTGCGACAAAAATTCGCCAGCGTCAAAAAATTTTCTCAGAAAAAACGGGCACCGGCGTCGAAAAAACGGGCGCCAGCGTCAAAAGCGGGCGCTGGCGTCAAAAACGAGACGCCGGTGCCGTTTCGCGAATTTTTCGCCGTTTCGCCATTTGCGCGCAAATTCGCCCATCACTAAATCTGAATCTTCATACCTTAATTCTACTAGAAAATCATATAAACATTAAATAAACCCAATAGGCTGGTTTTGCTTCCAATAAGGATTAATTATATCTTAGTTGGGATCAAGTACAAGCGACTGTTTTATTACCACAGAGAAAAAGGTGAACGTTTTAAAAATTTGGATTATTTGGATGAAATGCAGTCTATGGGAGATGGCCTTTCTGTAATTTGGAGCTTTTCAGATAATGGATCTAATACCTGTACAACTATAATACTATTATGGGATCTATTATCTGGAATGCTGAGAAAATGTAATGTTTTTTTCTTTATCATTTGGATAACAAGGCCTGGTGAGGCTAAATTATAAATGAATGTTATATTCAATATTTGTTCATATTCAAAAATTTTTTAATCTGACATATGTGCTTACTTATTCAAAAATGTGGGCGTTATTATACAGAATGCTGAGAAAAACCTAAGGGTTTATTCCTGTTATTTAAATCACCAGCATGGGGAGGCTGAGTTTTATATATATAAAATAGAATTTTGTTATTTGAAAAAAAAACCATCTCAAATGCTGTATGTCCTTATTTATTAAAAAAAAACTTGAATTTGAGAAATTTGATAACAATTTTGAAAAAATAACTTCAATGCACTGATGATTCTAGATATAATTTTCTATGTTTTTTCATTTTGCATTTTCAATTATTTTCCTTCCTCAAAAAACTGAAATATGTGCTTACTTAAAGTAAAAAAAAACTTGAATTAAAAAACCCTAAGGGTTTTTTTCTATAATTTAGATTAGGCCTGTCAAAAACTCCGAACAAAAAATAGCTTGAATTGTTCTAATACAATTCTATTTGATTTATACATGAGCTCAACAACTTTTAGAGGCCACATTGTTATTTTTGAGTTTTTGGAGAGCATTGCCCGTACTTAGCACACTCTGGGGCACATTTACCTAGGGTCGAATATCGAGGGTTAATTAACCCTCCATATTCGACTGCCAAAGTAAAATCCTTCAATTTCGAATATCGAAGTCGAAGGATTTTGCGCTATTCCTACGACTGAACGATCGAAGGAATAATCGTTCGATCGAACGATTAAATCCTTCGAATCGAACGATTCGAAGGATTGTAATCCATCGATCGAAGGATATTCCTTCGATCAGGAAATTGTTAGGAAGCCTATGGGGACCTTCCCTATAGGCTAACATTGGCCTCGGTAGGTTTTAGGTGGCGAACTAGGAGGTCGAATTTTTTTTTAAAGAGACAGTGCTTCGACTATCGAATAGTTGAATAGTCCAACGAATTATCCTTCGATCGTTCGATCGAACTATCTGCGCTAAATCCTTCAACTTCGATATTCGAAGTCGAAAAGATTTTAGTTCCTAGTCGAATATCGAGGGTTAATTAACCCTCGATATTCGACCCTTAGTGAATCGGCCCCCAAGTGAAACCCCTCTTAATCTTGACAATAATTATTATTTTTGAGACATTTTCAATAAATCAGCCCAAAATAACTTGAATCCCATTCCTTCTTTAGTTTAAAGGACATAATACATGGGCACATTCTAGGTTTTTAAACATTTGATCCCCTTTATAATTCTGAGCTTTCTGGATAACTGGTTCCTGAGTAAGGGATTCTATACTTAGAAAATAAAGATCTGAGAAAAGAGGGAAGAATCTTTAACCCGGGGTATAGTAGATTCTAGGTGTTACAGGGAAGATGGAAACACAAACCAGATTTAAGAATGTAATTATTTAGATTGCACTTTTGCTGCGGCGTGTATAAATCAAATCACAGAATCGTTTTACACTGCAAATTCGGTACTAAGGGAAACAATTTATTTGCAAGATATTTTATGACCTATTTAAATAAGATGAGAATTTGTGCAATTTGGCAGCATGACAAGGAAAACAAAAGTCATCAGAGAAGAAGAAAGCGCTGACGGTGGGATCTCGAGTGATAATGTCTTAGATATTAGAAACGCAAAGACGTCGGGCAGGTGATATTGCACCACATTGAGTTTGCTAGTAAAAGTACATGAAATAATAACACCGAGTTTGTTGTTGTATATTCAGTTAGAGGAGAAGACCTGAAGCTCTACATCAGTGATCCCCAACCAGTAGCTCACGAGCAACGTGTTGCTCACCAACCCCTTGGATGTTGCTCTCATTGTTTCCTGGTTTTTAGGCAAGTTTGGGTTGCTTAAAAACCAGGTGTACTGTCAAACAAGGCATCTTATAGGCTGCCAGTCCACATAGGGGCTACCAAATAGCCAATCACAGCCCTTTTTGTCATCTACAGAAGCTTGCTCATGCTTGTGTTGCTCCCCAACTCTTTTTGCATTTGAATAAAGGTTAAAAAAGGTTGGAGACCCCTGCTCTACATGAATGGCCTGCTTTGGGAAGAGAAGAAGTCACATGTAGGAAACTCTTGCAGCCATATTTCCCATATACAAATGCTGGTTTTCTTACATTGCCATAGAAACGGAAGGTCAGCAAATGTGCTCCCATTGGATTGACTTCTTCTACTCACACTTCATGAATGAACAAATCATTGCCAACTATGTTCTTACTCTCTTCGACTATAATATGGTTTAGAGTTTTAAATATAATTTATTGCAAACGTACTTATTTTATATGTGCATACGCTTTTCTATTGTTACAACTTATTCATAAAACAGCAACATATTCCCCAAGGGACAAATGATTCATTGGGGAGAAACACGGAAATAAAACAATTATAGATGATGGTGCCACCATAAATCAAAAGATGAGGTCAGAGGGCCATGCTCATGAGAGTTTACTATCTAGGGTTTGGGACACAGATGATACATGAGGCATGGGTTTGATGCACAATAGTCAAGAGTTATTCTAGATACTGGTCTGCAATGCAATGCAGTTGTTGAAAGTTTGTTTTATGGAATATTGTAGAAGTTAAGTGCAGATGAAAATTGTTAGGAATAAACAAGTCAACGTCTGAAGGTAAGAAAGGAGTAGTATGAAGGAATGATACATAGGGGCCGATTCATTAACTTCGAGTGAAGGATTCGAAGTAAAAAAACGTCGAATTTCGAAGTGTTTTTTGGGCTACTTCGACCATCGAATGGGCTACTACGACCTTCGACTATGACTACGACTTCGAATCGAAGGATTCGAACTAAAAATCTTTCGACCATTCGACCATTCGATAGTCGAAGTACTGTCTCTTTAAGAAAAAACTTCAACCCCCTAGTTCGCCATCTAAAAGCTACTGAACTCAATGTTAGCCTATGGGGAAGGTCCCCATAGGCTTGGCTGACTTTTTTTGATTGAAGGATATTCCTTCGATCGTTAGATTAAAATCCTTCGAGCGTTCGATCGCACTAATTGCGCTTCGATATTCAAAGTCGAAGGATTTTAATTCCCAGTCGAATATCAAGGGTAAATTAACCCTCGATATTCGACCCTTTGTGAATCGGCCCCATAGTGTGAAGGGAAGATACAAAGCTAAAGCATTGCCCTGGAGAAATAAAGAAGTCCAAGAGGAAGGCATGGACGCAGGTTATGATAGGGGATAAAATTAAAAAGATATAGAGTGTCTTGAAGGGGTATTAAGAGCAGAGATCTACACAGAAGTACTGGAGTGCTTTAGATTACTTATCACATACTTTCTTTTTGTATTTTTTCATAGAGACGACAGGCCTAAAACCCACCGTATTGTAAAGAAGGCTCGGGATTTGTCCAGTCTATTTATGTATAAAAGACCACATTTAAGTACTGTAAAAAGTTGGAAATCAATGGGATGTGAATACATCACACATAATCGCATGCTTTGTTGCATTTTGGATCAACATGTCAACTGGATACATAACAAGGGGACCAAGGTTCCTCCTTACCCTATAAGTTAACCCTGACATGTTTCTGAATATAGAACTTGAGTAGGGCCATTTACTCCCCTGAATGAGCAGTGAAATGGATGAAATGCAGTCGAACCCCAATTTTACATCCCCAGGTTTTACAGTTTCCCGGGAATTGACACTGTTTTGTCACGGCAAGTTTTTTCATTCCTGGATTTACAACATTTTGACATGGTCCCCTGGGAGACATAACACTGGGGTTCTACTGTACACATTTTTTAAGCCCCTACCAAACATATTCAAAATATAAAATGGTGAACTCCACCCAAGTTATAATGAAAGTAAGCTTAATTGAAGCAAAAATAAAAAAAATTCTCTACTCCTCTACCCTACTCTAGGCTTTGGATATATTTATAATACATATACTTTCACCAGGGAGTGTGGGGTTCCCCTTTTTTATTTTAGTAGGGGTCAATGGATTTTTTTCTCTCTGCTATTTTGGGCTCTGGGCTGGGGGGTTGCTGGTGTGGTTGCCGCTAATGTGAATAGGATGTTTGTCTTTGAGAGTTGGTCTTGAGAGTTAGGACTCCATCTGTTTTATTAGTCTAGACCAGTGATCCCCAATGGCTTGCGAACAACATGTTGCTCACCAAACCCTCTGATGTTGCTCCTAGTGGATTCAAAGCAGATGCTCATTTTAGGATTTCTGAATTGGAGGTTTTGGTTGCATGCCAGTCCACATAGCAGCTACCAAATAACTACAACCCTTATCAGGGAATTTTTTTCATGCTCGTGTTGCTCCCCAACTTTTTTATATATTTAAATGGGGCTCATGGGTAAAAAAGGTTGGGGACTCCAGGTCTAGACTTTGGGGTTGAAAGGTAATATTATTATCTAGGATTTGGCTCCCTTCAGCCACTTTCCTCAGCATATGCCAGAAGACCAAATTTTATTAAAGACCACCCAAGGCTGAAAGCAGAGAGGCAGCAAAAGATCTATTATCCCATACAGCTGAATTCCGTCAATAGTCCTCACTGGTAGCGATGGGCGGATTTTTTCGCCTCGTTTCGCCGAAAAAATGACGCCCATAGACTTGTATGGCGGTGTGCGACCAAAAAAAAAGACGCGCGTCAATACAATTTCGCCACGCGCCAACATTTTTTTGATGCCCATAGACTTTAATGGGCGTCTGCGACATTTCACTGGCGGCGAATTTATGGCGAAACGAAACAGGTCAAATTCGCCCATCCCTACTCACTGGAAGAAATGTATTGGACCCTTTACCTACTATACTCATAGAGTTAATTACAAAGCAAGTGCAATGTGTGAGCACTATTTCCCATAATTCCATTACAACAGTACACCTAAATCTGAAAACATTAAAATCACTAAATGATGTGATCTTTGTGTGATCTATACTATTAGGTGATGGGGCAGGGTGAGCCAAATATTTCAATTAAACTTTGCTCCACCTTCATATAGTGACAAGCCAAACACTCAACACCTTTCTTATGTTTACACATTTAACAAGACGCCACCCGCGTGTTCATTCTACATCAGTTAAACTGTCATATTCGTTATCTGTACATTTACGAGGTGGCATTAAACACATATATAATAGAGTGTTATAGGGAAGACCCTAGCTGCTGTCAAAGATATGGCAATACCTTCTGCAGTGCAGATCCTGTTGCTATGGCATCAGTGGGTATATATGGCACACAATGTTCCAATAACATGTGTATATGATTGTGCTTATTCTAGGAGAAGCATTCATACATTGAAATGCATCAGAAGGTGTAGATAAGTCAGCTGAAAGCAAAATAGCTTCAACCAGAGCTGCGTAATGCAATTTTACTAAAACATATCACTCAGCACATTGGACTCAGAGACCTGTATTGTAGCAGTAATTGCCTCTCAACAAATATTGTTGATATGAATTCATAAAATAGCTTAGTAATCATTATGGTTATTTACGTACATCATGCAACAAGGATACAGGCTGCTGTATACACCCCCAAGCCAAGGTGAGGACCCTAAAGTGTAGAAGCACAAAAAGGTCACGTAGAAACAACTAATGTAATAGATAAAAGGTGCATAGTTTCCTGTTGGTCTAATCACCCATAGCAAACAATTACCAGGTAGCATTTATTAATTAGCTGTTTAAAAACAAACATCTGATTGGGTGCTACAGGTGACTAGACCTGGGCAAACCTGTTCCTTCTATTACCATGTAATGGTTTAGTACTTGTTCAATCAAAACAACACAGATGACAGTTATAATGCAAGCATATTGCTATACATCAATGGTTCCCAAATGGCTTACCTTCTTGGGGGTCTCAAAGTGTGTGTGTTGGGGGGGGGGGGCAACTGCCAATGAGGTCATGGATGGATTTTAATGAAGGCTAAACATGGCTAAGCCTCCCCAAACCAACACCAATAATTTCCCTACAACAATCAGGATGAAGGTATTATACATAAAGTTGGCACTGCATTTAGCCTTCCATCCTTCCATGTGTCCTAGGGTTTTATAGATGGAATTGACCCTGTATTAAACTCATGTATTCTACAGGCATTATACAGTATATGGAATTGACACTGTAGTCCTGCCATGTATTCTTGAGTACTATACATAGAATTGGCACTGTATTTATCCTGCCGTGTGAACTGGGGTATTATACATGGAATTGGCACTGTATTGATCTGCTGTGTGTTCTGGGGTATTATACTGTATATGGAATTGGCACTGTATTGATCTGCTGTGTGTTCTGGGGTATTATATATGGAATTGGCACTGTATTTATCTGCTGTGTGTTCTGGGGTATTATATATGGAATTGGCACTGTATTTATCTGCTGTGTGTTCTGGGGTATTATACATGGAATTGGCACTGTATTTATCTGCTGTGTGTTCTGGGGTATTATACATGGAATTGCCACTGTATTTATCCTGCTGTGTGTTCTGGGGTATTATACATGGAATTGGCACTGTATTTATCTGCTGTGTGTTCTGGGGTATTATATATGGAATTGGCACTGTATTTATCTGCTGTGTGTTCTGGGGTATTATACATGGAATTGGCCCTGTATTTATCTGCTGTGTGTTCTGGGATATTATACATGGAATTGGCACTGTATTTATCTGCTGTGTGTTCTGGGGTATTATACATGGAATTGCCACTGTATTTATCCTGCTGTGTGTTCTGGGGTATTATACATGGAATTGGCACTGTATTTATCTGCTGTGTGTTCTGGGGTATTATATATGGAATTGGCACTGTATTTATCTGCTGTGTGTTCTGGGGTATAATACATGGAATTGGCACTGTATTTATCTGCTGTGTGTTCTGGGGTATTATACATGGAATTGGCACTGTATTTATCCTGCTGTGGGTTCTGGGGTATTATACATGGCATTGACACTGTATTTATCCTGCCGTGTGAACTGGGGTATTATACATGGAATTGGCACTGTATTTATCTGCTGTGTGTTCTGGGGTATAATACATGGAATTGGCACTGTATTTATCTGCTGTGTGTTCTGGGGTATTATACATGGAATTGGCCCTGTATTTATCTGCTGTGTGTTCTGGGGTATTATACATGGAATTGGCCCTGTATTTATCTGCTGTGTGTTCTGGGGTATTATACATGGAATTGGCACTGTATTTATCCTGCTGTGTGTTCTGGGGTATTATACATGGAATTGGCACTGTATTTATCCTGCTGTGTGTTCTGGGGTATTATACATGGAATTGACACTGTATTTATCCTGCTGTGTGTTCTGGGGTATTATACATGGAATTGACACTGTATTTATCTGCTGTGTGTTCTGGGTATTATACATGGAATTGGCACTGTATTTATCTGCTGTGGGTTCTGGGGTATTATACATGGGATTGGCACTGTATTTATCCTGCTGTGTGAACTGGGTTATTATACATGGAATTGTCTCAGTATTTTGTACTGCCGTGTGTTCTGGGGTATTATACATGGTATTGCCTTTGTATTTTGTTCTGCCATGTGTTCTGGGGCATTATTTATATTGTATTGGCACTCTGTATCCAGTGGTGTGTACTTGGATGTATGAAATCGATGCTGTATTTATTTATGTCATTTCAATAGCTTCCCCAAACACAAAAATAACCCTTCATCATTGATACATAAAGATAAGATTTGGGGTCTAAGATATCCTTGAAACTATAATAATATGACTGTTACAACCATATTTTTGAGCTAAGGGTGACCAAATCCAGGACCAGGAAAGGTCTTAATTGGAGCTACCATAACACGCTTTAAATACTTTAAGAATGGTTACAAAAATATGTTGTTGTTTTCATATTTGGCGTTGGTCCTTCTTTAAACTGATATTTTTATACGCACTCAAGACCTTGGGGTTGTTGGATATTATATGAAATGCGGCAACTCATGGATCTAGACAATATTTACTTAGTCCATCAGTTAAAATAAGCAGTTTTACAATAGGCTTTGTGTATTGATGTGGAGCACAATTGTGCTGATTACATCTTGTCTTCAGGGAGCTGTTAACCACAAGGAGAGCTTTATGATTAAACTAACCCATATTGCAGATTTTTTTTTTTCCCTCTCTCCACAAGCCAGTCGTAGTAATGGATATCTCCAAGGCATTACATTACATGATTGCGTTTCCTTCCAGTACATTTGCTACGTTTTCTTTTTTGGTTTTTATCCCTCCAAACATCAATTTCGGAAGCTCATTAGAATGCTAAATATTGCAGACAAAAGGAGGGGGTGATTGGGGGTGGGGGAAACAAACAGCAAAATGTAATGTAACCTTGAGTATGCGCTTAAAGGGAAACCTACCAACCTGCCGATGCTCAGTGGATCAGGAGTGTACATAGACATTAATCACTTTGCTGCTTCCGATGCAAAATAACTGCCAAATCACCTAGGAAGCAAATGCACTGTTTTTGTTTTCCTTTCAATTGTGCACGGTGGCCCTTTAATTAATTAAGATTCCTCTCCCTAGCATATCTGTCAGAGGAAACATGCACTTGATAGAAATCAATTAAGGAACATGCACTTGATACAAATCAATTAAAAGGACAGCTAGCAGCAAGCATACATGGTTTATTCCGTAACCAGGAAAATGATGCACCGTACGTAAAACACATTCCAGATCTGTCACTAGGTGCGGAGCTTTGCTCAAAAAACGGGCACAGAACTGCTGCCTTTAAGGTGCCTGTTTACTAATATTCAGATTTCTTTTTTTATTCTCTAAAAATGTTTTTTTTTATTATTATTATTCCTCTAAAGGGGGAATGTAAATGAAAAGCGCAAGCACTGTTTAAAATCTCGTTTTTTTGTGAATGTTTAGCGCTGCTCGCAATGTAAAATAATTTGCCGGTGAATATACTGTATCACTAAGCAAAGGTAAGAGTTAACGCCTGCTCGGGAGTTCCGTTAAATATTTTGGCCGCAAACTTTGCATGTAAGTTATTTTGATGCTAACGAAACATATTCAATTTCCCTCTATTAATTTGAAATTTATTAAGGGAGTTATTTATCAAAATACGAATTTGTATCATGTTTTAAATAAAAAAAGTCAGACCAAACTAGAATTCATGATTTAGCCTCATTTATCATTAAAAAAGCACAGAAAAAAATCGAACCAGAAAAAAACGCAACTTTTTCGTATTGTCGCACAAAAACCGCGCATGAAAAATCCGAATTTTTCTTATTTGATGCTTGAAAAGTCAAAATTTCTCGGTGGAGATGCCTGAAATGTTCAGATTATCGTACAAAACCCAGCCCAGACCATAATATCTTCAAATTGCAAATAGGACCTCTGCCATTGACTTCCACAGGGTCAGACTGAGAAAAAAACCTGGTGGGGCCCCGGCTCTTGTGGGCCCCGTCGGCCCAGATTCACACTCAGATCCCACAGGCTTCTTCCTACCTTTTGGTGGTAGCAGCAAATAAACATATCGGGGTGGGGGGTGGAGGGGGGCCCTAAGACAGCAGCCCCAGTGGGCCCCGGGTCCCCCAGTTCGACCCTGGACCTCTACAGGACCTCGACAGATTGAAGATGGAGTATTTTCAGATTCAGACTTTTTGCATCTTCGGGGGATATAATAAATCTCCAAAAATGTGAGGTTTTTTCCACAAAAAATTCAGATCTTATAGTAAAAAAAATCGAATCTTTCGATTTTTTCTGCATTCAGACTTTAATAAATAACCACCTAAGTGTAAAAAACACAAAAAAAAACTAATGCTACAACAAAATTGCATCAAGTAAAAGCAGTCGAGGTCCCATAAAAGTCAAGAGAAGCTACACTAATACTATTGGATCTGTTTTTTAGCCATTCAGAAACATTTTTAGAGGTTTTTGAGATATGTGTATTTTTTAGGGCATCGTTCAGTGTTTTTTTTTTTCTGTTTGTACTTTTTATATTCAGATCTTGGCATTCATAGTTTTAAAGAAATAGTGTTTAAATCTGCTTTCAAAAAGCTCTAATACCACTAAATATTGACCTACCACTCAGCACTGTGTACACAAAGTTATGCACAATGTAATAATAGGAGCAAATTCTGGTGCACGTTTCTGTTCCCATTTGCTTGAGCCACAGTTCTTCTATAATTCTGGGAAGGAATACGCATATTCTGTCTTGCACCACTGTATGGAAATGCCTTCTAACTTAGTACATGGGATAAAGCTAAAAAAAACAGAGAAGCACAGAAATGCTTGATAAATCTTAACATCCTAATACAAAACAAGTATTTTCCTAAAAAAATGCTAATCTGTGACATCACCAAAATGGCAGCCATTCTGTACTAATGATTGGTCTTCCAAATTAACCCAACCTCTGAGTCAGAACAATTTAAATTCTGGACATAAGGTTGAAGGAGGTGGTAGGGTGGAGAAGATAGACCTCTAGTAATTGGCTTTTGCTGAATGAAATGGAAAAAGTGTTGCTTAAAGAGTTCAGTTATGCTTATAATTTCTGTTCTACTCCACTTTAAAGCAGAGGCAGCATTTTGCTTGAGGCTGCATCTGTAGCCTCATACGGTGCACTGAACAGCTGGTATCAAGAACATATAATTGTCCCCCACAGTGTTCAGTACTTATGCAGTGAATGGGCTGCTGGTTGACAACATAGCTTTGCTTGCTGCTTGCCTGGATAGCCACCATGCTCCATTCATTGTCCGAGGAAGCATGAAAAAACATTTAGACTTTCCAGATGTTTTCTATTAGACTGTTATCTGGATCCCAAGAGTGTTTTCTGTTGATAAAGTGCAATGAGCTGTACACGTTGTTGGTAAAAGGGATTAAGGATTCATCTTGTCTTGTAAATATAAGTAATAAAAAAAATCTGGAATTTGGAAACAATCATGAGATTTGATTTTCTCTTCATTACAACGTAACCCAAAGGTTTGTAGAGCCTTCTGGTACATCTTCTCTCAAGTCTGTAGAACCTACAGTTTAATGTTATTGTTATATCTATCGTCAGTTCCCTGAAACGTATGTATGGTTCCATAGGGTCAATTCTCTTACTAGCTAAGGAGTTCCAGCTGCTGTAGCCTATGCCACCGGTAGGTATGTTTTCCCAAATGGACAAGGGATGTAATGGCCAGTTCCTGTCTATATTTACTGTGGCCAGGTTTAATTTGCTTTATATATTTCATTGTGTATCATGTAAAAACTCATGTAAAGTCTACAGGAAAATCTGAAATATGATTAAGAGCCATGTGCTCCCTCCCACTATGGGTCAGAAATTATTTCTTCCTGTAAGTGAAGGGACATCCAACTGGTAGGGGCATCAAGCTAGTATCTATTCCACTGGAGGGGATCTGGACTACTAAAGGTCATTTTAAACCATCCAGCTCCATCTCCCCAATGTCAAATAACTCTACAATGAATCCACCTTCATTGTGACCAACATCAACTATTCCTGATTGGTGAACAGTAGTTCAGCAGCACTATTCCCTTCCTCTAGCCAACTCTGCAAGGGCCCAGCTTAGAGAGAGAGTCACAGTATAAACATGCTCCATTCTAGAGTTGCCAAAATTACAGTTTTTGGCCAAGAAAAGTCTACACTTTTTTCATAGTTTAGCTCATGAACCTCAGTAGAAGTCTACAGGAATTTCTGGAAATAAAGTGGTACTTGGGTCAGATTCAATATAAGAACAATTTGTATTCAAATTCAATTCCAGATTTTGTATATTGCAATATATTTCGATATCATTTTCAAGTGATAAATACTGTGAACACAGGTCTCACTGAGACCTTATACCATGGTGAAGTCTATGGGAAAACATGGAATTGAATTAATAGCTAAATTGTCACTGACATGAGCCTGACCCAACTGCTAAAGACAGATCATGTTTAAATGTAATTGAAACTCATAGATTCTCATGATCATCATCATGGAATTCTAGGAATGTGTAGTGGCAAATACAAGCCAAATAGTAAAAATATGTATTTCTTGAAAGATCTGTATCGCAAAGCCAGTCTGGTATATAAAAGGTGCACGGTAGAGAGAGTAAGATGTTTTATTGCTGGGCCCTTTGGGAAAACAGGCTTTCGCAGCATTCATCCATCTTTCCAGCTCTGCAGAGAAATGCAGTCTCTGTTCACTGATATAGATTATTATGCAAATTCCCCATTGTTATAATGAATTTTTATACAAGACATATTTCTAATCAGCTATTTGGAACAAAATATTTCTGTTACTCGCACTAAAAGAACACAATAGATTTTTTTACTTGCCTTTCCTTTCTAAATGTGTCTTGTTCTCGTCTAATTGTATTTCAATCAAAGCTTTTGAGTTTTTTATTTGGAATCTAACACTGTGATCGCTCAAAGGCAAATGCACTCTTAACTAGAACTTGTCTACATTGTACAAAGCAGTGGTTTTCAGATATGATTGTGTTCAGTTCCAACTTAATAGTTAAAATGTGTTCAGGGACCCCCTTTACTTCAGTCAGATATTTACAGATATATAAAAAGATTGTCAAATCTATCATCTTGCGATAGGATTGTTGAGGATGGACAACATTCGACATTCAACATTTGAATTCTAGTCTTTTTTTTCCCAGAAAATATTACAAATTTGAATTTGAGTTTCTGAAGTACAAATTTTCAATATTTATTAATCAAAAAAATTAATAAAAGAAATGCGTCACATAAAAGCTGGCAATTTCATGTAGAAGTTAATGGGAGCTATATTTTAAAATGTTAAACTATTTTTCATTTGAGTTTTCAAAATTAATTCAACTAATCAATTTTTCAAATTATTATTTTAAAATATGTTCTTGTTTTGAGTTTTGTATTTTTTTCTTGTATGGACCCACAGTTGAATATTCCTGAATTCTTAAAAAACAGAAAATTTCAGAAAATTCAAAAACTACATTTTTAATTTTTTTTCTAATTTGACAAATCTTGAAAATTTTTAAATCTTTAATGTGTGCTTATCTATTAAGAAACTAACACTGTAAAGATTCTAACCCTCCAACTGTTGAAGAATTGATAACTAATATAAATAATATATACTTCACAAAGGAGATTAGATCCTCATTACAGAAAAAACAACACACGTTTATTAAGATCTAGCAACCCTGGGTCTCCTATCTACATATGCACAATAAACTATAAATAAATTATAAAAACCACATCAAAAACCTTTATCCTCTGTTTCTACCTTTATATCTTTCTTTTTTTACCTCTTCGTACTTAAACTCTCTCTTTGTCAAGTTAAATGTTTCTTTGTACACCAACATTTAGATTTTATACTTTTTATATGATTTTATTTTTACAGGCTTAATAAATCACTACAATTTAAGTTTCAGAAACTGAAATTCTTGATTTTTGCCCCTCCAAAAAAACCCTTGAATTGAATTAAAAAACTCAAATTTGAATTTTGATCAATGACCCCTTATCATTTCCACTTTCTGTCACTGGCTTCCAATCTGGCTTCCACCATTTGCCCTAAAAAATTCTTATCAGTTTTTATTGAAATTCAAGGTTTTTTGCGGTAAAAATCAGGAACTTGAGTCTTTGAAATGCAATTTTTTTAAGATTAAGTGCAAAAAATATGGGATTCATATGAAAGTGAAGTATGTAACATTCACTGCTTTTTAGAATTTTTTCCCTCTGTTTTAAGCAACAGAGAGGTTGATTTTCAAGTTCTTTAATAATTGCACAAAGTGCAGTAAAGTGCACTTCAAGTGCACACATTGAAGTAAAATTCAAACATTTTAAAATATGAATTTTAATCAATCTGTCAAAGCTTAATGTTTTATCTGTGTTTATTCAGTGGATAATCGGCACCTCAATTTATTCCAGATTGGTTTAAAAAAATGAAGCCAATTGACGTTTTTATGTTTACTGTTATCAACCATTGACATTGAATCTGATCCAAAGCTCAATGTAAGCATATGCAAGAGCAACTTTTAGTCAAAACACAAATATCTTTTAGCAGTCAAAACACTGAATAGTATATTGACAATGGAATAGAAGCAGGGCATGGCTATGTTGAGTAGACATTTGTTTTTCTTTTTGAATGTTAGAATGTATAGTTTCCTTGCCATTGTCATATTGAAATTGTACTGTATATATCCCCAGTGAGACACTTGTTGCCTGACATGTTGATGTCAGGATCAGAATACAAAAAAGAACAATGATCACTTCACATTGGTTAAGGAAAATCAAGATCTCAACCAGCACCTTTAACAATTCAATATTCTAGTTCTTCCCATCAATTCAATAAATGAAGAAGAAGAAGAGCTGAACACTTGTCAGTTGTCAAGTGAATCGTAGAAGAGACTTCAAAAACTTGACCCGTATTTGAACAGATCTAGATCTAGCCAAAATAACTCAATAATGTCTGTAAGATAACAGCACAATGACTGACATAGTAATCAGCATCCTCATTGATGAATTCTCTCTCATCTGTAAATACTGTAGGTGTTTGAGAACAAACGTACTAAAGAGATATTAAAAACCTTTTTATTTTTAATTTTTTTAGGAATATTTGACCACTTGAGGGCCCTGTTTCAGATCCTATGTAGGGTACTTAATTTGTTATTTCCAGAGCTAAATGTTGAATCAATTTAAACATTTGTATCCAATTATATATATATATATATATATATCGTATATATATTTTTTGGCAACATATTTTTCCTTGCATCAAACACATTAGAGTCATTGTATGTTTTATCTAACATTTTTCCTTGCACTAAATGCTCTATAGAGTCAAGGAGGTTTTTTTCTGCACCAAATGCTCTTGAGTCAGTGGGCATTTTTTCTCACTAAATATCCTGAAGTCAATGTTTTTTTCTTCTTATACGCAATGCATTGGAGTCAATTTTTTTTCCAGCTTTTTTTCTACCAAAGCAAATGCATGTATAACGAAAATCGTTTCCACTCGAAAGAAAGGTAAATTTCATCACAGGAAGGTTTTAGTATTTTATAGTTTTTTCCAATAAGCTATTCTTATTAGTCCTGGTGAGAACGTTAAATTATTTTCCAAAATTAAATAAGAAAAATCAACTTTATCTAGAGAAAATGTGTATTATCATTACTTTTATTACTACTAATAATACAAATAATATATTAATGCAAAAACCAGATGTTTTTTATTCTGATCTGTTTTTATGTATACGTATACATATATTTATTTATTTTTCTTCTTTTCTATCTCTTATGGACTTTCCTGTGACAGACTAAGCTTCTTTTTTACATATACGCAAAAGAGTTCAGAGTTTTAGATTGTCCTGACAGACAGCAATGGAAACTTATATACACTATATAGTTACAGTAAGTAAATAAACCAAATCATATGTTTGCACTCTTGTGGGAACTAGTGCAAATTAGAGATTTATTGGAAAAACCCAACATTTTGAGAACGGATGTCCTCTTTTTTAGGGAGCGGAAGTGGACCTACATGGCCTTCTGAGAATTCTAATGCTGTTTTATTTTAATTTTGGGCCTTACAAGTATGACCCTCTCCTCCCACAAATCTCTGTTCTTTTTAATACAAAACTTGTTTGCTCTTGCAGTTGATGATTGGCATTGTTTGCTACAACCAAGTTTATTATCTAGAACAGGGATCCCCAACCTTTTGAACCCGTGAGCAACATTCAGAAGTAAAATGAGTTGGAGAGCAAAACAAGCATGAACATTTTTCTTGGGTTGTCAAATAAGAGTTGTGATTGGCTATTTGGTAGCCCCTATGAGGATTGTAAACCTACAATGAGGCTCTGTTTTGCAGTAAACCTGGTTTTTATACAACTAAAACTTCCCTCGAAGCCTGGAATTCAAAAATAAGCTCCTGCTTTGAGGCCACTGGGAGCAACATCCAAGGAGTTGGAGAGCAACATGTTACTCATGAGCTACTGGTTGGGGATCACTGATCTAGAAGGACACCTGGGTTATTATCCATTATGGATTTGCCTAACTCAGTCCCATTAAGGGTATAATTGCATATTTTTTTATCCCAGGGGCATGTTTTTCAAGATCCTGCTGCATGGATGCCACATCATCAATATAATTAATTGGGCTGCATAGTTTTTTGTCATCTGCAAACATTGAAACATTGAAAGTCATAGCCCGCAGGAGCCCTCTATGAACTCTGCTTCAAGTACAGAACAACCATCCTCTGTACAAGTTTCCTATTCATGTACAAACAACATTACTAAGAACAACATACCTTAGTTTAGAAAACAGTCATTTATGGAGCACTTTATTAAAAGATTTGAAAAAACCTCATCATAAAAAGCAATAACATTTGTTTGCCATGACCTATCCTTCATAAAGTCATGCTGAATACTGCTCATAATTCCATTCTCCAGAATATTACTTTGAATGTAATCCCTTAACAAGCCTTTAAAACAACAATTCCATCTGGCCCTGGACCCTTGTTCACATTAACTTGGTGGATTTTAAATCTTAGAACTCCTCTATTATTTACGCGGAAGAAAAAAAAATATTAAGCACATTTGCCTTTTCTATATTCTTTATACCATATTATTTCCATTATTTAATGAGTTACACTCTCAATCTTCACTATTAATATATATATATACAAAACTATGTGGGTATTAATCTTAGCATTTACCGCTATCAGTTCCTCTTTTTTAAGTCTGTCTTCTGAATTACTGTTTTACAACACTTGCTATAGTGTTTATATTCATTAAACACTGCTTCTCTCCATTCTGACTTGTAGTTTTTAATGCTTTGCCATGGTTATCAAGACATATCGGATCTAGCCAGATGAAACTTTCTGTTAAATATGTTCACTGACACTCCATACAGGCAGAGCGAGAGTTGTTATCTTTGGTTGTTTCAAATCTTTATCACAGCTTTAAATACGGCGCTTTTCAGGTGTAATTATTAAAAGATGGATCCAGATAATATGAATTCTATGTGGGATAATTATGGCTTCAGCTATATTTCTTGATGACCACGGTAAATTCAATAATAAGGTGAAAGAATTATAACTGTGGAGATAAATTAGTGATTCTTCTGTGCATTGATTTTTGGCATAAATGTATCTGGCTCCCCTGGAATTTCAATTTTGTAAAAACAATTTGCTCAGATCTTTTCTTTCCAAGGGAAAAAAAGACAATAAATTAAAAGGATATAAAATGAAACCTTAAAGGAAATCTAAACATTGTTTCTTCAGTACAGCTGATTGTTCCCAGCTGTATTGAAACCCTCTGATAGGAATTCACCTGATCTGTTCTTTATTCCTATCACTGAAGAATTAAACAACAGCATGTCCCCTCTTCTAATGTTTGAGTCTAGTGTAATATCATGAAACACCTGTAATTAGGTTTCTGTTCAGTCATCTAGGTATAGCCTAAAGAGAGTTTAACAGGACCAAAAATGATACATAACATCATACATTTTTGGACTGATAAAAATTATTATTATGGTGTATAGGACATAGGCAATGCTCACTATAATTTCAATGGGAAAAGGCTATACCTGCTTTATCTACATACAAGGCATCTTAATATGTGCTTGTATGTTTATAGCAAACTTGAATATGAGGCTGTAAATCAAGGGTGTTAAGCTCGTTTATTGCTTGGAATTGGTTTATATTGACCTGAATGTGAAGAAATTTAGTAGGCGGCAAGAGGGTTTTTTTTTACTAAATGTGCACTGATGGAACTACAAATAGATTCTCAGGCCTGAACATCCACCAGGGATAGACAGTGCTAAAGTCATTTTCCAATCAATGTCTTAGCTCCCAGCTCATCAATATTCTACCTCAATGAGATCCTAATGATTTCTAATGGAAATTTTGCCCGAACTGCACATTTCAACCAGTATTGATGCACATCACAGTCTCTTCTAGACACACAGCACATGCTAAAGTATTTAGATGGCCTCCTCTTCACAGCCTTCTGAAAGGTCAACAAGTTTAGATCAATACAGCTGTTAGAATTTAGATTATTCCAGAAGTGTCACAGAAAAAGAAACACAGTCTCTGAGTCTTATTAACCACCGAGAATGAGATTCACCTCCCGGCTTCCAAAGCTCATCGGAACTTGTAAATATAAACAGCAGTGCGTTGCTAGATTTTCTGCATAAATGAATAGCAGATCCGCAGAAGAGATGGAGCAAGAGGTCAATGCCCCTGTTTATTAATCCATGAGTAATTGCACAATGTTTTTATTTTTTGTGGTGGGGGGGGAGTGAGTGGTGAAAAAGGTTTATTTTCCTTTGTCAGTATTCCTGTATAAATACAGGAGCTTGTTAAAGATCAGCTATGGGTGTGAATTATTTTTGTCTCTGTATAGAATATTGTACTATGCTGTACTCTATACTAACCATGCATTCTGTTACAACTTGCCCTTGTGACCCAGGTCACATGGATGATGTCATGAAGTCACATGATGTCATGATGTCACACATCGAGGAGGTGTATCTTTGCAGTAATTCCAGAGGCAAGCGGGATTATTACTGGGCTATTACTTTTAGCATGAGGTCGTCCTCCATTTTACATTCGATTCACGCTACAAAAATAAATGCTTAAATATTGATTTGCCTTTATGTTAATAGATTTTCTGGTTTAGTATAGAGGTACTCTGTCCCCCCAAAAAGTGAGGCTGAACCCCCACTGTGGGATAAAAGTCACCCTGCTATCATTCAAGGGTACCAAGGGGACAAATAAGCACTCACCCCAAATTTCACCCTAATTGGCCTTAAGGCTTGCCCCCTTAGCTCATAACAAGGTTAGAGGTATATAAAAACATTGGGGTTACAGTCACCCTGCTATAGTTAAAGGGGTACCCTGGGCACAAATTAGCACTCACCCCAAATCCCCCCTTAACTGACCTTCAGACTGGGCCCCTGAGCTCATAACAAGGTTACAGATATATAGAAACATTGGGGTAACAGTCACCCTGCTATAGTTCCAGGGGTACCCAGGGCACAAATAAGCACTCACCCCAAATCTCCCCCTAATTGACCTTCAGGCTGAGCCCCTTAGCTCATAACAAGGTTACAGATATATAGAAACATTGGGGTAACAGTCATCCTGCTATAGTTAAAGGGGTACCCAGGGCACAAATACACACTCAACCCAAATCCCCCCTAACTGGCCTTCAGACTGGGCCCCCTGAGCTCATAACAAGGTTGCAGATATATAGGAACATTGGGGTGTCCCCCTGCTATAGTTCCAGGGGTACCCAGGGCACAAATAATCACTCTCCCCAAATCTCCCCCTAACTGACCTTCAGACTGGGCCCCCTTAGCTCATAACAAGGTTATAGATATATAGAAACATTGGGGTAACAGTCACCCTGCTATAGTTCCAGGGGTACCCAGGGTACAAATAAGCACTCACCCCAAATCTCCCCCTAACTGGCCTTCAGACTGGGCCCTCTTAGCTCATAACAAGGTTACAGATATATAGAAACATTGGGGTAACAGTCATCCTGCTATAGTTAAAGGGGTATCCGAGGCACAAAAATGAATGTTGGCCTATTTTTTAGCCTCCCAGGCTTTTAGCCTTCCAGGATATCAATCCCAGTATATTTGCAAACCATACTGTTTCATATTCCCTTTATTCTCCTGACCCTTCTATCTATTTACATTTATTTAATGATCTCAGCCAACCAATCAGAATTTGGATTTAATGTTTGAACCTTTTCTTATCTTCCAAGCATGAATCATAAAGCTTGTTACTGTGCAATTCGCTGTTTCAACTATATAAACAGAATTCCCCCCCCCTTGTTGCTTTCCTTCTGTATTCAAAGCAGTAAATTATATATTTATTGGGTGGTAGCGATAGTATGCTTAAAGACTGTAATGCAAAGAAACACAAAGTATAGTGCAAAATATATAGAAATAGAAAGAAAACCTATGTTCTTTAAAGACTAAGCTTGAACACCAAGCGTTATATCTCATATATAAAAAGTACAATTAATCTACAAACACATACAATATGTATGGTAATATGGAATATATCAAATGAAGTCATATATTTGTACTGCAGGTAGATATAACTTTAATCGTTTTTGAAAAACACTGAAAGATTATGATAATTACATGGCATGGTGTCCATACTGATATAATGGTCAGTTACGCCAGTGAATATAGAAAAATCATCCCAATGAGAAGCAAACAAAAAACATAAAGGAAAATACAGTATCTAGTAGAATTAAGTCAAAAGAAACTGGAAATTTAGAGTTTTTTTTATAAACATTTCACCACTCATCTGAGTGACTTCTTCATTCACATTCAGTTACCGTATATACTCGAGTATATGCCGTCCCGAGTATAAGCCGATGTACCTAATTTTACCTCCAAAAACTGGGAAAGCTTATTGACTCGAGTATAAGCCTAGGGTGAGAAATGCAGCAGCTTCTGGTAAGTTTCAATCAAAAAATTGAGGGTTTCTGCTCCCATTGGAGGTGCCAGCGTCTCGTTTTTGGATGCCGGCGAATATTCTTGGAGACTATTCTTGGACGCCGGCGACTATTCTTGGATGCCGTTTTTGCGCTTGACCCGAGTATAAGCAGAGGTAGAGTTTTTCAGCATATTTTGGGGGCTGAAAAACTCGGCTTATACTCGAGTATATACGGTACGTTGCACTGAAGAAGCCACTCAGATGAGTGGTGAAATATTTTTTTTTTTTTTTTTAAAACTCAAAATTTCCAGTTGCCTTTGACTTAATTCAACTAGATGCTGTATATCATGACCTGGATAAATGAGAAGCAGCATAGGCATAAAGGAAAACATACAATATTCTTAGTAGGCTGTGGAAGAGTAAAAGCACAATTAGAGTTAATTTTTAGCTATGAACACATTTTCTCACCATGCATGGAGTCAAGGCAAAATTTTACAATTTGCCATCAGATAATTATTCACAAAACTGCGTCAAAAAATTGAACTGCAAAAAAAGCAAGAAAAATACTGATTCACTTCAATACATTTGGGGGCAAATTTACTTAAGGTCAAATATCGAGGGTTAATTAACCCTCGATATTCGACTGTCGAAGTTAAATCCTTCGACTTCAAATATCGAATTTAGCGCTATTCGTTCGATCGAACTAAAAATTGTTCGATTCGAAGGATTTTAATCCATCGATCAAATGATTTTTTTTCAACCAAAAAAAGATAGCTAAGCCTATGGGGACCTTCCCCATAGGCTAACATTGACTTCGGTAGCTTTTAGGTGGCGAACTAGGGGGCCAAATTTTTTTTAAAAGAGACAGTACTTCGACTATCGAATGGACGAATAGTCGATCGATTTTTAGTTCGAATCGTTCGATTCGAAGTCGTAGTCGAAGGTCGAAGTAGCCCATTCGATGGTTGAAGTAGCCAAAAAAAACATTCAAAATTCGAAGTTTTTTTTCCTCTATTACTCGAGCTAAGTAAATGGGCCCCTTGGAGTTAGAAGAAAACTTGAGAAGAAAAAGCTCACTGGAAATGCATTTGGAGTGGAAAAAAAACATCCATGCAATAAAATATATAATAAAAATGTGCCTGTTGCAATTCAATATTCTTCATTAGCTTTTATTGCATTGCGAATCTTTAACACCTGCTCTGGAGTTTTGTTAAATATTTTTCTGCAAAAATTGGTTTGCGATGGTCACTATTGTTCGCGAGTGTCTTTGCAGACCTTTTTTGCACTAACGAAGCCAGTGGGGGTGCCAGGGTCCTACTCGTGTACCTCCACTTCCCTCCCAGCTGCTTCCACGTTCTTCCACTTATTTCCACCCACTTGAGTGCAAACAGGGTAACCGTGAATCTGGGGCAACAAGTGGAATTCCACTGGAATTTTGAAAGGAACGTCGCATTTCCGGTGCCCACATTTTGGCATTTCTTTTATAAATGCGCAGTAGCAAGAAACAAATGGCAAGAAACAAATGGTCTTTTCATGGCACATCAGTACAGTTTTTGCTTTTCTTAAACTAAGCGACGTAATTTACATTTTTCCAATTTCTGCTCTGACAACCTCTGGGCTGTCACAGGGAGCAGATGTTGTCAACACAAACAGCCGCATTATGCTGTCTGCCGACATAGTTGAACAAATACAAATATGTCCATCCACATCTCGCAAGGGCAATCACAATTTCATCTCAATTGTCTCGTTCTTGGAAGGACAACACCATTCGCCCTTATGATTTATTAGGTTTTTTTTTTACGAGGTTTTCTTAGGTCTGCACTTTAACCCCTCAAAGCCACGAGGACGTGGAACTAACAACACAACAGCCCACTCAAAAAAATGCCAAAAAAATAAACCAATACAATTTATTTTCATGACATAGCCTTAGTGATATTATATGTATCATGCTCAGAGATGGACAACTCGTGATATTTACTTATTTTATTACTGAGGATTAAAGTTGCCTCTGCACTCTCATAACTGTCCTCTCCTTGCCGTGTGTTGATATGTCATAGGACATCAGTGACCATAGAGGTAGAATGATAATGTGCTAAGTACAGGAGGGAGGAAGGATAAGTAGAACAAGGTTGTTGAAAGGAGAGTCTAAAATAGGAAATACATTCAGTGCTGGAGGCCAGATATGTTCTCTCTCTCTCTTTCTCGGTTTTTTTACAGCCATCTGCACAAAACATATTTTAAGTTTCTTATACAGTTTTTTGTAAATGAACAATGTTGAGTATGAGGAACGTTGTGGAGTTGTGGTCGGTCTCTGGCTCAGTGAAGAGGAACATCTTTCTAATTTACTCTTACACCCATGATGGATCCACTTGGACGGTCACTTTTTCCTTCCTACCTATAAAGCCAAGTGGCATGGGCAGTTGTTCTGAGCAGCAATTATCCCTGGGACAATTGGCAAAGGGCATGTTTATTACCAACAAATTAAGACCCATAAAATGTAATTACTGTATCTCAAAAGCAATGACCCGTTTTGTGGTTTTTAATAACTCCCATAAAGAAATGCATTACATTTAGCTGCTGTTGTCTCAAGGTTTAACAGTTAAAACAACTGTTGAATTGAAAATTCTCAGATATGAAATTTTATTGGACACTTTACTTTGATTATACTTAGAGGGGAATATAAACAATCCATCTTTACCTAACTCCATAGTTAAGTTGGGGTGAAAAAAGACGATCAACCTCTCTAAACCTCTCTTAATGACCATTAGTACATATCATGTATACATATACAGACATATCACATTGGGGTAACAGTCACCCTGCTATAGTTCCAGGGGTACCCAGGGTACAAATAAACACTCACCACAAATCTCCCTCTAACTGACCTTCAGACTGGGCCCCCTTAGCTCATAACAAGGTTACAGATACATAGAAACATTGGGGTAACAGTCACCCTGCTATAGTTCCAGGGGTACCCAGGGTACAAATAAGCACTCACCCCAAATCTCCCCCTAACTGACCTTCAGACTGGGCCCCCTTAGCTCATAACAAGGTTACAGATATATAGAAACATTGGGGTAGCAGTCACCTTGTTATAGTTCCAGGGGTACCCAGGGCACAAATAAGCTCCTCCTAACTGGTCTCCAGGCAAAATCTCCCCAACTGGCCTCCAGGCTAGGCCTCCTTAGCTCATTACAATGTTACAGATATATAGAAACATTGGGGTGTCACCCTGCTGTAGTTCCAGGGGTACCCAGGGCACAAATAAACACTCACCCCAAATCTCCCCCTAACTGGCCTTCAGACTGGGCCCCCTTAGCTCATAACAAGGTTACAGATATATAGAAACATTGGGGTGTCATCCTGCTATAGTTCCAGGGGTACCCAGGGTACAAATAAACACTCACCCCAAATCTCCCCCCTAACTGACCTTCAGACTGGGCCCCCTTAGCTCATAACAAGGTTACAGATATATAGAAACATTGGGGTGTCACCCTGCTATAGTTCCAGGGGTACACAGGGCACGAATAAGCACTCACCCCAAATCTCCCCCTAACTGACCTTCAGGCTGGGCCCCCTTAGCTCATAACAAGGTTACAGATAAATACACACATTGGGATCACAGTAAACCCACAATTTTCCAGGGGGGTACCCAGGGCACAAATAAGCATGGTTATCCCAATGTTTGTAAACTATTTGCATATTTTAAGATCATAATCACAATAACCTTAGATTAGATTACTTTAGATTATCCTTGTTCAAAGGACATCCAAGTCACTTTTGGATAGAATCTACCATTACCCAGCATGGAATTCTACAACCTCATTTTGTTGCTTCAAATGAAAGTTCAGTTCCTCAAAGATTAAGTGGGTGGCCTTGGAGTCTTCTATTTTTTTCCTATGTGAAAAATGAAAAAAACGCTCCAACGTTTAGTTTCCTCATAGTTTCATTGTTCCACCTTTTGTAACTGATTAAAATCCTTCTTAAGGACTGAAACCCAAAACGGCACTGCATGCTCAAGATGAGGCCTTTCCAGGGACCTATAGAAATGGAAATTAGTGGAGTTAGGGTCCTTCTTTATGCAGAATAGTGTTAGTGTTCAGAGTAACTCAACATCAGTGCTAAGCACTAATACACACCCAACTCCCCATCCATTGCCAAGCTCTTCAGAAGTACATTGTTTAGTGACTGTTGGGGGGATTTTGGTTTTCCGTGAGTATGATATTATTGGCTGACATATCAGTCTTAGTTATGTTGATATTTTCTTGTAAAATTTTCAATAAAGAAATATAAAAACCCATGGGTGGAGAAAGAATTCAAATAATTATTTTCTATTACTATTCTATTCCAGTGTGAAATATAAACTGTTAATGTTTTACCAAGTGATATCTAAAATAAATTGCCCCCTATTCATTCCTTACATTATATTTTAGTTCTCAGCCCTCAGGGATATATTGGTCTGTCCCAGATGGGGATATCAATGTCATCTTATATCAGCGGATTCAGCAAATCACCGACAACAGCTTTGATCAGAGAGACATTATAACCGTAGTCTGCAGTCTTTCCATCTTTTCTTTCCTGTTAGCCATTCATCTTAGCCGCCAGATTCTTTGAAATTCCTTATTGTGAATGTAAACTTCCAAAAATTTGCTGGAAAAATTTCAGATGGAGATTCCCCAAACACCAGCTCCAGAAAGTTTAACAGTAGTTGTGATTCGCATGTCATGCACAATGTTGTAAATAGTGTCACTGTCAGTGCTAAGCCCTTTGGTGGCCCAGTTCAGCATGACACTAGTCCCAGCATAGCTAGTTTTTGCATTGGGAATTAGGGAGTAGCAACATACAAACATTTAGCTAGTGGCACAGCCACACAATGGGGAGAAGCAGATTCGACTGTGGTGGACAGGACTACGAATTCAGAGTACTCCACAAAGCCAGAGCCCTCCTCGCCCCAGTTGCCCTCCACCCCAGTCACGGCCCTGCTAGCCCCACTCCCTGCCCCCCTGGCTCAGTTGAACACTTCCACAAACCCCCGCCCCAGCATACCTTTTTACATTTGTTGGCCATGATGAAAGGAAGAAAGGGAACACCGGGTTTTTCACTGGTCTTCTACTGGCCCAGTCCAACCCTGGGGAGAAGATAGCAGAAGATAGATAGAACATGCATCCATTACCTCTGCTTTTATGAACTGCCCTCATAACTGAGCATGGGACCATTGTGCTGCCCATAGAGTTAGTATTGCTGCCTTGCAGCTATGGGTTTTACTAGATTTAATTCCAGCCAGAGCACTGCAAGAAGTTTGCATGTTCTCCCCATACATTCTGTGGGTTTCCACTCCTGAATATATAGGCAGTTTTATTGGTTCTTGATACAACTGACTCTTCTGTCTATGATTGTTCTAGCATTCTTACATTTTAAGCTCCACTATGGTATGGACTGATGCATTTTGCAGAAATGTCACCAAATGCATTGGTGAACATTTCAGTTCTGTTGAGGTCACCAGAATCCATGGGCATTTTTCCTGCTGTTTTCTCAAAGTAAATTCTAATAATGCTGTTGTCGAGCAAAAATGTGCATTTTTTATGGCAATACAAAACACATGGTAAAATTCTAGTGCAGATTCCCCCAAAAATCGGCCACATTGGCTTGTCGGAGGTCATGCAATCCCCGCTGTGACCCTACTTGAGGGGCACCATGATGAGATCTGAGGGGAGAAAAAAGAAGCTTTTGCTTCTTTGGGTCAGCTTTCCCTCCATTCTAATTACACTTGTTTGGGCTTCTCTAGGCAACAGACCTGAAAATGTAAACATTACAAGTCCTGTAGCTTTTCCAAAAAACAATTTTTTTATGATTTTTGATGTTCTGATGAGTAATAAAAGAATAATTTTTGTTTATTCTCTAAAACTCTTGTGCTGTTGCCCTAACATACAAATCTCAACACAACATGGCAGTCTATTTTCCGGTACATATATAATAAATCATGCAAATTATTAATATATCATTATAGGATCAAGACAATATTTTTCAGTGATCACTAAAGAATATTCCATGACTCATCAATGATACAAAAATTTGAAAACAATTGCAGAACCATGGGAACGAATATATACGGAGCACTTGGCCTTAACTTCAAACGTAGGTTCCAACACTGTGCCAAAATGCAATCCGTTAAACATTCTAATTATAAAAACACACATACCCTAAGGAGAATTGCCTTCATGATCCTTCCAATTAATTTCTTATGAGCCCCGATTCCACATTAATTCTATATTAATTAATCAATTATTAATACAACGAGCGTACACTTGCAGAGAATAATATCCTGCAGGTATAATAATTGGTCTCTGGCCAGAGAAAACTTGCAACTTTGTATTTATCAAACAATAACTAAAGAAAGAGAGAAGTTATAAGCCGG
Source organism: Xenopus laevis (assembly GCF_017654675.1). Taxonomy (NCBI): domain Eukaryota; kingdom Metazoa; phylum Chordata; class Amphibia; order Anura; family Pipidae; genus Xenopus; species Xenopus laevis. Next base: position 5,627,640 of record NC_054377.1, read on the forward strand.
TGACATTATCTTTCTCTTTCTTTTATAAAGCTTGGGCAGGAGGTGGAGGCAATTTTTGGAATAATGCGTTCTAAAAAGCGTAAATTCTAAAATATATCTCATTAAACACAAGAGATACCCCAACTATATGCCTGGCTGACTTGACAGACTTGGTATCTAGACTGGCCTGACTGTTGCTTGCTCCTTAAATATGGCAGTAACTGTTGCTTCTTCTCCAAAAATCCATTCAAAAGCTGCTGTTAATAGAGTGGTCTCCATCCTATTTTATTCATGAGCGACCTTCAAATGTAGAAAGTGTTGGGGAGTCATACAAGCATGAAAAAAGTGTTGTAATTGGTAGACCTATTTGGACTACCAACCTGTAGGAGACTCCTTTTGTGGAGGACTCAAAAAAGGAGAAATTACAAAAAAAAATATGATACCATTTTACCTCTGAGCCAGAAAGCAAAAAATGTGACTATCTTTCCTGGCTTCCATTGGGACCAAAATCAACCGGGTGGTTCACAACATGTTGCTGAGCCACTGGTTGGCTCATATGATGACTGATGATCATTATCATGTGATGCCTGCATGAAAAAAGCTGAAGAACCTCAAAGCTAGAAGATGACAGTGTGACACACTTTGGGTCCATAGGGTTTAATGGAATATGGTGACACACTGAGATCAACTGATGGTGGAAGCAGAAAACAGAGGTAAAGGGGAGTCTTGGAAAGATTACTACCATCTCTGTGTCCATAGAAATATGGATTAGTAGCACCAGATAAATACCTAATATACAGGTATGGGATATGTTATCCAGAAACCCATTATCCAGAAAGTTCCAAATGATGGCTCCTATAGACTTCATTTAATCCAAATAATCCAAACTAAGAAGCAAAACCAGCCTATTGGGTTGATTTAATGTTTACTAGTAGACTGAAGATACGAAGATCCAAATTACAGAAAGATCTGTTATCCGGAAAACCCCAGGTCCTGAACATTCGGGATAACAAGGCAAAGAATTAAGGGAAATGTTTGAAGGGTTACTGCCTGTACTTCTTTCTCTTTTAATGATAGTTTACAAATGTAGTAAGAGAGATAAATGGAAAGTCAGTACTGCTTGCTCTTATGCAAAATTGTTTGAAAAAATATACAGATGTACATGACATTCATTATTCATTTTATTTATTGTATACTGTATGTATTTTTTTTCAGTAAAAAATTATTTTACTTTACATTTGTGCTTTTTAATGCCTGACTAATTATAATCTGTCTTCAAAACTTCAAAATCAGGCTTTATTCGTGCTTATATGCTGCATATTATACACAGTTTCAAAAATTCTCTTCTAATGCAACCATGGAAACCAATAGGTGCTCCATTTTTCAACTCAATATTGATTTCTGCGACTCACTAGTATTTGGCTTCCCCCCGATCTCAAACAATCCCCAAACCAATCCATTGTACATTCCTCTGCTACCACTTCATTAAAAGACCATGGTCAATATTGTGATTGACTCGAGGGATTTATTAAGACAAAGAAACAAAACAAATGGGCTACATTAGGAGCCTAAGAGACGCACAGGTTAAAATGAGAAGGATGGAAATGGAATTAAGAATGAGACTGGAAGGGAAGGGTTGGTTATTTTATATTGAGGGTTACTCTTTACAAACAAAATATTTCATGTTATAAAGGTGAGGGAGCTGTTGGAAGAAGCCAACACAATCTATTAGCTTTATGGCAATTGCAGCATTTGATAGTCCTACGTTTGTTTGCTGCAAGTTCCAGTCCAATGTATAACGATTTCAGGCAACTAAGAATTGTTGGATCAAATTGGCATGATCCTTTTCTGATACAGCACCTTCTCATCTAAGGTTCCTACTACACACAATCAAGAGCCAATTCATTTGTCTTTATGTTGTTAATGGGTGAGGATGGGACATACCAATTAAACATGGAGAGAACAGGTATACACCATGCAGGTAGTTCCCTTATAAGAATCGAACCATCAGGAATTGCCTTCAATTGTTGCTGCACTAGAGAGATCTTCTAACTCTTTTCTTTAATCTAGAAGTTACTCATATAAAACAACCGCAGTCTTCCCTCTTAGTTTCATTATCCCATCATTGGCCATTGTACATCTCTGCCTTCTCTCTATCTCATTAATATTCTTCAGGGGGCCCAAAGCTGCCCCTCATACCTGAGAAAGATTTGAGGATTTTGTGGATAAAAGACTGTGCAGCTCTAGGCAGTGTCAGTCAGGGTCAATTCAGCTAATAAAGTTCTTTCTTGTATAAAATGGCAGAGTGATCTGATCAGGATACTTGTCAGATAATTGAAAAAATAGCTTCAGTATTAATAAATGCATGACAATACGAAGTATGCTGGGGCAACATGATGTTTTTTTCCTTCCATTTAATGCCATTTTATACAAGAAAGAACTTTATTAGCTTAATTGACCCTGACTGACACTGCCTAGAGCTGCACAGTCTTTTATCCACAAAATCCACAAAATCCTCAAATCTTTCTCAGGTATGAAGGCCCCAGCATACTTTGAAGAGGACAATCCTGCCCAGAAGCTATTGTGTATGATGATTTAGTATCATTTAGTCAGTTCTTAATATGCCAACTTCAAGTTAAAAAGAAAAGGCCCAAGGACAGACACCTGCAGTAGTCCACCTGGCCAACCAAAAAAATGTTCCCTTTACCCCAACTTTTTGTTTTCTCTTCTAAATTCATTGTGTTTGCTGTTTCGTGGGACAGATGCTCTCCTTACTACATATACAGTATGTTCCAGGCAAAGTCTAGCTCTAACTATTGAGGAAAGAAGGGGAACAGTATTTTTCACTAAATGGGCAAACTATTTAAGTACAATCATTAACAAATCATGATGAGAAACGTGGAAAAAAAATAAGTACAACGCAAAGGAAAAAGTAAGAGAGGAAGAACCAGATATCTAGGAATATCCTTGCAGCCAAGGGGAACTAATACTTTTCTTATTTTTTTTTAGATTAGACAGGTTTTCTCTGGCTGTTTCAGCAAACAGTAAGAGGCAGACGGCAAGTTGTCCCAAATGTTTGCAAATAATAATTTCATATCCATATGGAGGAAATGATTTGTATCTGTGAATCGTCTCTCGCTGGGAAGTTTCTACAAGCAAAGAAAGCGGGTAGTTTTCCATGCAATGGTTTTTTTTTTTGTGTGGTAATAAAAAGATTTTTGCGGTGGAACTATGTTTTGCTCTTTCCATGTGCAAGTAGTATTTTGTCAAGATTTTAAATCAATTTCCAATTCTAGCCTTGTTGTCCAAGTACCCCACTGGCCAATAGAAATGTTATAGATATGGGAAAATATTGGTTTATCACCCATTCAACTATAGTTTCAAAAATATTTAAGGTAGAAGTGACAATAGGGGGCAGATTTACTTAGGGTCGAATATCGAGGGTTAATTAACCCTCGATATTCGACTGTCAAAGTTAAATCCTTCAACTTTGAATATCGAAGTCGAAGGATTTAACGCTGTTCGAACGAAAAAGGATTTTAATCCATCGATCGCATGATTTTAGTTCGACCAAATAATACTAAGGAAGCCTATGGGGACCTTCCCCATAGGCTAACATTGACCTCGGTAGCTTTTAGGTGGCGAACTAGGGGGTCAAAGTTTTTTCTTAAAGAGACAGTACTTCGACTATTGAATGGTCGAATAGTCGAACGATTTTTAGTTCGAATCCTTCGATTCAAAGTCGAAGTCGTAGTCGAAGGTCTAAGTAGCCCATTCGATGGTCGAAGTAGCCAAAAAAACCATTTGAAATTCAAAGGTTTTTTCCTCTATTCCTTCACTCGAGCTAAGTATATGGGCCCCTAGGTGTTCACGCAAGATCTCAGCATATTAAGTCTTCAAGAACAGCTTCCAGGAGTATCTAGGTGGAAAAAAAAAGACTTTTGCTCCAAATCTCATTGCATAGCTCTGGCTCCATAGGAAAAACATGTGTTTGAGGAGCCTACACAAATACGAATCCTATGAAAAATATCAAAAAAAGAAAAAAATCTTTATTGTAACTTAATTAAAATAAGTACCAACCCCACAGTCTGCAGCCGTATGCTTTTCATGCCATATGGCACTTATATATGGTCAAAGGCAATATGCCATTTGGGAATGAAACGCGTAAGGCCATAGGGTTGGTGCATATTTTAATTATGTTCCAATAATTTTGGAGTGTGGATTGGTTTTGCAGATTTACATGGCTTCTCATTAATACTGGGCTTTATTTGTTTTTTGGGTTATTTAGGTTTCTATTCAGCAGCTCTCCATTTTGCAATTTCAGCAGTCTGGTTGCTATGGTCCTAATTAACATAGCAACCATGCACTGATTTGAATAAGAGACTGGAATATGAATAGGAGAGGCCTGAATAGAAAGAGGAGTAATAAAAAGCAGCAAAAATACATTTGAAGCCTTACAGAGCATTTGTTTTTAGATGGGATCAGTGACTTGAAAGCTGAGAGACTCAGAAGGAGTAATATAAGGTGAATAATAAAAAAAACTATAAAAAAATGAATAATGAAGACCAATTGCTTAGAATTAGACATTTTATGACATACTAAAGGTAAACTTTAAGGTGAACCACCCCTTTAAATGAGAACCTTCTGGCATTCGATCCAGCTGGAGAGACGGACAGAACAGCAGGGGGTGCTCCCGTCACTAATTCATGATATTAGCAGTGCAATTATAATGAAAACAAAAAGAAAAGAAAATGAATGTGTATAGTTCTCCTTTAAGTAAGTTTCTTAATATTTTTCAGCCTTGCAAATAAATAAAACAAAACATCAAAGAAGGCAAATGAGGGTTTTCCTTCCCCCAATACTTCTCACATTCACTCGACTGCGGTGTCTTCAGGCTGAAGCATTTTTCCGTCCGTCCGTACAAAATGTTATAATTCACTAGATTTCCACATACAAACCACCTAAATTTCCTGAATCTCAGCGCAGGCTGAATCATTTCGCTCTCCTCTAATTGCAAGCACTATATTATAGGAACACTGAGCTCCCAACACATAAAATAGACAGATACCTGCGCGCTGCTTGGCATCTCATCCGCAACTCTACCTTTGTTGCCAGTTGATTTATTTAAGAAGTGCACACAGCGTTTCTGCAACTTGGGAGGATTTCCTAATTAATTTCAGGGAGAATATAATTCAGTCACTCTCTGTGTAGTCATCAGCTTGTAGCATTGGCACAGGGAACAGACACAGACTGGGAGAGAGAGATCTAAACAAAGAGACAGTAATGGACTTACAGTAACATAACGCCTTGTACTGTACTGTCTAAGGGAATCAATATGGCACCTCCTCCTCCCATATGTATAAATACAAATATACAAAGAAGGAATGTTCTGGGCACACAATAAGCTATACCCTCATACTGTACTGTCTAAGAGAATCAATATGGCACCTCCCTCCTCCCATATGTATAAATACAATTATACAGAGAAGGAATGTTCTGGGCACACAATAAGCTATACCCTCATACTGTACTGTCTAAAGGAATCAATATGGCACCTCCTCCTCCCATATGTATAAATACAAATATACAAAGAAGGAATGTTCTGGGCACACAATAAGCTATACCCTCATACTGTACTGTCTAAGGGAATCAATATGGCACCTCCCTCCTCCCATATGTATAAATACAAATATACAGAGAAGGAATGTTCTGGGCACACAATAAGCTATACCCTCATACTGTACTGTCTAAGGGAATCAATATGGCACCTCCTCCTCCCATATGTATAAATAAAAATATACAGAGAAGGAATGTTCTGGGCACACAATAAACTATACCCTCATACTGTACTGTCTAAGGGAATCAATATGGCACCTCCCTCCTCCCATATGTATAAATACAAATATACAGAGATGGAATGTTCTGGGCACACAATAAGCTATACCCTCATACTGTACTGTCTAAGGGAATCAATATGGCACCTCCCTCCTCCCATATGTATAAATACAAATATACAGAGAAGGAATGTTCTGGGCACACAATAAGCTATACCCTCATACTGTACTGTCTAAGGGAATCAATATGGCACCTCTCTCCTCCCATATGTATAAATACAATTATACAGAGAAGGAATGTTCTGGGCACACAATAAGCTATACCCTCATACTGTACTATGGGAATCAATATGGCACCTCCTCCTCCCATATGTATAAATACAAATATACAGAGAAGGATTGTTCTGGGCACATAATAAGCTATACCCTCATACTGTACTATGGGAATCAATAGGGCAGCTCCCTCCTCCCATATACAAATAAGGAATGTTCTAGGCGCACAAAAAGCTATGATCCACCCTGTATGTATAAATACAAATACAGTACCAATATCATACATCAACCTAGTCCTTTTCTCAAAAGAGTAAACTCAGTTGGATTAAATAGGATTCTAGCATATCATCTTGACTTCCCAGTAATGTACAATTATTAATTAGCATATTATTCTTATTATTATACATAGCCGCATTTAAATACAGTTGAGAATCTCCCACAGGCACAATTATCAGTTAACGGCTGGAGAAGGAAAAAAAAAGGTCACATTCTCCCTTTTTATGTGACAGTTAAATACATTTGTGTCAATTATGGGAAAGTCAAGCACAGGTCAAAAAATAAAACTGCAGAAATTACAATTGTACATAAAGGGGAAAATACTCCTGAAGAAGGGATATGTTATGGAATGGAGCGATGCTATATATAATATATATTTCTTCTGCCTTTATCTTAGAGGTTAGGAGTTGAGTAAAAAGTATTTAAACTGAAGCCATCTAAATAAACTTTTAGAAATGGATTGGGTGACTTGATGTCACTCCCTACTTGGGAGCAAATCTATGGTTTTTGCTCTTTTTAAAGTTAAACAAGGAAAAGTGTAACTTTATGTTTCTAAATTTCTGGTTCTAGGTAGAGTCCCAGTGCACACATAATCACCCGGTGGTAATCTGTAAACCAAAACAGCCACAACAAAGGGTTCATTGTAGTGGAATGTTTATACAGAGCTCACTACACTTGAAGCAGTGACCAGGGTACCTCAGTCTGAATCTTGAGCATGAATTGGGGAGAATAGTCATCTGCTTTCTAGATACATCATCTGGATACCCAGCTCGAGGGTCTGTTTAAAAGACGAAAATGGGAGTGAATGAATATTTTCTGTCCTAGATATTTGTGGAACTATGACTGTTGGGTTTAGTTCCATTTGACTGGTATTTGTTTGAGCTGTAGGGACAGTGGTAAGGGATAGAAAGAGTTGAGTTCTACTCTTGCAGCAGATGTTTCAGTTAACACAACTAACATAAATCCCCTATAGAAAGACAGTAAAAGGTTTTACTGTTGAGTTGGATAAAGACCATTCTTGTTGGTAGTGAGTCAAGGGCACCAAGTCCAACAGGCTACAGATGAGAAAACAGATTTATTGTTCTGTTCCTTGATCAGAGGATTTTGGTAGGGGAAAACCTTTAAAACACTGAACCTGTATCCCTCAGGTTTCTTGTTACTGGTGCAAGAAAATTCTACAGTGGCCGAGGAAAAGTCTAGAAAGTTTAATGATCCTAGACTAGGATCGCCTCATTAGTCTCTCCTTGCTTTGGAAAAAGTAAATGCTCACTATGATATTTTTTGATGTTTATGAGTGGAAAAAATCATGATTAAAGATGTCATCTATGAACCTTGTTGGTCTGTGTGAGGTATGAATTAGTTTCATGAGAAAACAACAATAGTTGTGAGTCCCTCCAAAAATCTGTTGGAGGTAGTAAAGTACAAAATATTTATTTGGACATGGATATGCACCCATGGACTGGGGTGAACTGTGAATATCTCCTCCTACTTTTATTAATGTTTGTTCTACTGCAATTTCATTGACTGTGATAGTGCCCATATTGGATTAGTTTCAGGCATGAGAAATAACATGAATTTCTACAAATAACCCACCATTTGTACTCCCAATAAGATGCCTCTTAGTCCTACATTTTTGTAAGAAAGTCTGCACTCTAGTGGTTCAAGCCCATCATCTAAACAGTCTATGAAGATCCAGGTCATGGAATATCTAATTAATAGCAACTGGAATGTAATTTGTAGATTTAGTCTAGATCTCTGAGAGCAGTCCTGGAAGGAGAGACTTCAGGGTGGAGATGGAGGTCTAACATCCTTTACAGGTTGCTCTTTTGCAGTGTCTTCTTGGGATTTTTCTAAGTCTTTTGTGGTGTTTAATCTCAGCACCTTTTAAAGTAACAGTGGCTGGTAGGTCATTTTCATCATGAGCTTGAAGGTTTAGTTCTTTATTGGCTCACATTCTCATGTTAGAGGAGACAAGTAAGTGATGTAGGGAACTAAGGCTTGACCAAGGAACCAAGTGGGCTTCAAACAAGACTATACACCAATTACAATGGGCAGACCTTCCTGTTTACCAGACGTTTTACTCATCTATCTGCTCTCAAGGCCTGACTCTGACTACAACAGTTCCCCTTCAAGTGGTAAACAGTATTCAGCAGCAAACTCCCTACTTAATAGTCATATGTTTATTTTTTTATTATAATTTTTACTGTTGTTCCAAAAATACAATTGTGCCAATAAAAAAAAAAAAAAAGCTAATGATTTTCAAAACAGAGCAGCACTTAATTACATTTAAAGACAGTTGAAAGTATTTATCACTGATTATGCATCTGTAATTAAGTTACACTTTGGAACATTACGTAAGACTAAATGTATAATTGCATAAATCGTATTTTCACCTCAACATTTAAGTTAAAAAAAACGAAAGGGGAAAAAGCTTTCTGCAAAGTGAATTAATAGACAGAAAGCATTGATAGTGCCAACAATAAATAAATGAATATGTTCACAGCATTTAACTGCAATCAAAATAAATTGTATGTGGGTAGATTTGATTCTTGGAAGAAAAATGAAGGCGTTTTCATCTTCCCCCACAATAACTGGAGATCAATTAGTTTATATAATACTAATTATCTGAAATGCAACATTATATGGAAATTGTTTTAGATGGACATGGAGTTTCCAATAACAGAATGCCTAAGGACAACTTTCCACAGGTTGCTTGTTACCTTGAGGTCCAGAGGTTTGGTGGAACCTATAAGGATCAGGTATGGTTGAGATGCATCCATTTTAGATTTCTAAGTGGATGTACCGCTATAGTTTGTTGGAAAACCTACCGTATATACTTGAGTATAAGCCGAGTTTTTCAGCCCCCAAAATATGCTGAAAAACTACCTCAGCTAATACTCGGGTTAAGCGCAAAAACGGTTGCCGGCGTCTAAGAATAGTCGCCGGCGCCTAAGAATAGTCACCGGCGTCCAAGAATAGTCACCGGTTGTCCAAGAATAGTCTCCAAGAATATTCGCCAGCGTCCAAGAATGGTCGCCGGCATCCAAAAACGAGACACCGGCACTTCCAATGGGAGCAGAAACCCTAAATTTTTTGATTGAAACTTACCAGAAGCTGCTGCATTTCTCACCCTAGGCTTATATTCGAGTCAATAAACTTTCCCAGTTTTTGGAGGTAAAATTAGGTACCTCGGCTTATACTCGGGACGGCTCATACTCGAGTATATATGGTATTGGTATCAGGCATAGTTGAGACAGATCCACCTCAGACTTGAGGATTGGTGAGAATCCAGAAGTTGTAGGGAACCTATAGGAACTATGCGTAGGTTAGATGCATCCATCTCAAGGAGGAAGACTGATGCACATCCAGAAGTTATGGGAGAAATTTAGGGACTAGGCATAGATGAGATGCATCCACCTCAGGTTTGAAGATGTATGTGCACCCAGAAATTTTGAGGGGATCTATTGTAATTAGGTACAGTTGAGATGCATCCACCTAAGGCTTGAGGATTGATCCACATCAAGATGTTAAAAGGGAACCTATAGAGACCAGGCATAGTTGAGATGTATCCATCCAGACTTGAATGCTAAATGCCAACTTGAACATTTTCAATGACCCATGAGCCAGGGGCGTTCCAGAGGATGTCCACAAGCTATGTCCCCTGTCCTGTACGCAGCAATGCCAAACTCAGACAGTAGAAGTAAACAAGGGCGTTGATCCTAAGACTAGTAAATCGAATTCCACAGTATATTTCTGCAAGGTTTATGCATTGTTAAGGTAATCACTTCTCTAAAGTTTCCTCTGTCTTAATAATTCATAATTAGATTAGTAGTTGCCCGGGCCAATGCACCACTGTGTGTGTAATGTGCAGTGCTTAGCCATAATAAATACTCTCTGCTTGTGATATATGAAACGCAAGCTAAGGAGTGGGACGCAGGCAATTAATGTATGATTCAGAAGCATATGTTCACATCTCAGAATGATGAAATAGGCAATAAGAAAATCCATGGAACTAAACAATAGATCATTGCGAGAAAATGTGGGCATATAGTTTTTTGGTACCATTGTACTTAACTCTATTCAGCAGCTTGTTAGCAATAGGGAAGCGATAATAGTAGCAGAGACTTAACATGTATGAAATGTTGAAGGAACTACATTTGTATTTTTGTGGGATTGCATTTAGTTACTGTATGTTTCTTTCCTTTCTCTAACAACAACAACAAGCCAGTCCTGCTTTATGGCAGGAAATTTTAGCTATTTTTAAAATGCATGCATACTGGTCACTGGCCCCAACTGATCCCCATTGTAAGCAGCAGTCTATCCCAGTGACAGATCCTATCTGATCCCTATTATAAGCAGCAGTCCTGTCCTGCTTTATGGCTGATATCTAGCTATCTGTATAACAGAGCATTCTGTCCCAGTGGCTGCACAGATCCTATCTGATCCCCATTGTAAGCAGCAGTCCTGTCCTGCTTTATGGCAGCTGAGATTCTAGCTATCTGTATAACAGAACATTCTGTCCCAGTGACAGATCCTATCTGATCCCCATTGTAAGCAGCAGTCCTGTCCTGCTTTATGGCAGCTGAGATTCTAGCTATCTGTATAACAGAACATTCTGTCCCAGTGGCTGCACAGATCCTATCTGATCCCCATTGTAAGCAACAGTCCTGTCCTGCTTTATGGCAGCTGAGATTCTAGCTATCTGTATAACAGAACATTCTGTCCCAGTGACAGATCCTATCTGATCCCCATTGTAAGCAGCAGTCCTGTCCTGCTTTATGGCAGCTGAGATTCTAGCTATCTGTATAACAGAGCATTCTGTCCCAGTGGCTGCACAGATCCTATCTGATCCCCATTGTAAGCAGCAGTCCTGCCCTGCTTTATGGCAGCTGAAATTCTAGCTATCTGTATAACAGAACATTCTGTCCCAGTGGCTGCACAGATCCTATCTGATCCCCATTGTAAGCAGCAGTCCTGTCCTGCTTTATGGCAGCTGAGATTCTAGCTATCTGTATAACAGAACATTCTGTCCCAGTGGCTGCACAGATCCTATCTGATCCCCATTGTAAGCAGCAGTCCTGTCCTGCTTTATGGCAGCTGAGATTCTAGCTATCTGTATAACAGAGCCAAAAGAGCAACATTCTCCACATAGGGTTGTGAATCCATTAAATCGTCTGTACATTGCCTATGAATACATTTCTCAGCTTTTCAGCGCCATAGGGGGTCATTTAGATTGCAGATACCTAGGTAGTATAATGAATGGTATTGTTTATCACATGCACAAAACATTCCTTTTACATTTATTAGTATGTATAGTTACAGTTAGGAACTGCCATATTCCTTCTCTGTATGGGAGCTGCCATGTTGCTTTGCTGTTAAAAGTACAGTATGAGAAGATTTTTGGAACAGATCACTAAAAGCTTTATCCTTGGAGGCAATTCCATTTAAGGAGTGCGCCATTATCGATATAAAATATATCCCTGGGATGACAGAGAGTTTAATTTCATAAATATTCTATTTATCATTGAAAATTCTGGAAATACTGAGTTCAGGGGTTTTACACTGGTGGTTAGTGATGGGCGAATTTATTTGCCAGGTGCAAATTCCCAGCGATTTTCTGCGTTTCGCCGAAAATCTTGAAAATCTTGAAATTGCCAAAAAAAAAAACTTATACACAAAGTTTTTAATGGGCATCAGAATTGTTGCCAGCGTTGGAATTGTCGCCAGAGTCGGAAATATTTGGACGCCGGCGTCAAAATTCGCGTTTCGCTAATTTTTCGCCGTTGCGCAAATTTCTCTGGAAATTCACACATTTTTCGACGAAACGGGAGAAATTCGCCCATCACTACTGGTGGTGTTTGATTCAATAACGGGTTAGTCCTAATACCCCAGGAAGGCTGTAATATCTACTGTTAGACTATTGGTTTGAAGAAAAGTCTCTTTCAAGTCTTCTCAACATTGGCTGGTTAATAGATCATAGTATTGGGATCCTGGTACTTTTTGCCCTTCTTCTTGTTATCTTGTTACCTTTAAATGAGATGCATTTCGTATGCCATTTACTTCTACTAGACAAGACCTTTGGCATATGTTCTTCATAGCCAGAAGGCATTACACAAGTATATTCTACAGCTTTTCCGTTAATGAAGGGCAAAGGAGACCATAATACAGCAGGTGTGTGGAAGCACCCATATGTGCACTAACCAGGTCATCTGGAAGCCTCCTCCTCCTCCTCATCTGCTCCAAACAATGAAAGCCATGTCATCAGCATCCTCAGAGAAGCAGGTTTTTTTTTTATTTTCCAACCTGTCCTTCACCACACACCCAGTGAGTCCGCCTATTCACTAGATATAGACCAATATTCAGCTGAATGAAAAGGAATAAAGGTGCATATGGTCCTGTAGCAGAACTTAAAATGCTCCAGTGTTCCACAGGTTGGATGTAAAACATATAAGGCAGTATATAGTATAGCAGGTTTTAATGAATGAATAAAACACAAAAATCGGCTACTTGAACAACATCAACTATAGGTACAGCACGGAGAAAAAGAGATGAGTTCAATTCAGTCCGACACTCCAAGCTCAGCTCAGTTCAAGCTCAGCCAAAAGGAGGAACATGTAGCTCCACCTCTAGAAAATCTATTGGAGGATCTAAATATTTATAGTTATAAAGATGTAGGTGAAGGTTTCCTTGGTTATTCCTTGTGTACAGGCCCGGGTTTATGGCGACGCCACAAAGGCCCGGGCCTAGGGCAGCAAAAAAATGAGGGGCGGCATGCCGCCCAGCCGCTGTCTGAGGAGCACTGGCGACGCACAGCTCCCCAGTGCTCCAGCCTTTGTGCTAGCAGGTAGGGAGCAGTGCAGGTGCTAGGACCGTGCAGCCCAGGGCGCTAGCCTAGGACGGCCTAGGGGCGGTCGGTAAGGAAATCCGGCCCTGCTTGTGTATAAGGTTCATCACACAGAGCCAGTCACCACCACACCTCTCCGACTTCAATAATCAACTACTGTTTATCGCTCTGGAGAACCGTATCCAACTGTGATCATTTTATTTAGAAAATCACACTACATGTTTCAGATCAAAGTTCCTTTCTCTGGTGCTCCAGAGCTTTTGTTGAAATATAAATATTTATATGAGCTTCTCCAGGTGTCACTAACTTATCTAATATTTTTATTAAACCAAGCTCGACCAAACTCTCATCCTCGATTTTATCTTGATAAAGTCAAGCAAAACCCCAAATTGCACAAATTTTTTGGATTTGACGCCTAAATCACTAGATTTTTTCAGGCAATCAACCAATAAACCCCAAATTTTTTGAATTATCAGACAAAAGCCAATGCTGACCACGATAAAGTATCTTCAAAATGTACATTGACTTCTTCATGACTGCAAAAATGTCTACATGCCCTCGGCAGTAGTTTTAGGGGGCGAATCTGTACCATTTCACTTAACGGAATAATTCGCAAAATGGACGAAAAATTCATGAAATGGCGAAAATTTGTGATAGAAATGTAGTCAATGGGCGTCAAAATAATTGTGATGCGCGTCAATTTTTATACGCGCGACTATTTTGTCCAAATGCATTCAAGTCAATGGGCGTCCAAATAATTTTGATGCACACCAATTTTTATGCAACATTTTTTTTCGTCGCAGTGGATCTTTCGGCTGTGAATTTTCAACACAGTTTCTTGAAAACATTTATGGGTTGCGAAACACAGAAATCTGCTGCAAATCCATGCCTGGCAAATTTATTCGGGCATCACTACTCGGCAGGTTTGAGATGGTAGATTTTCGAATTCAGATTTTTGCAGCTTCAAGTTATAACAAATCTTGAAAATTTTTAGTTTTTTTTTTACAATTTAATTTAATGGATACTGTAAATGCTATCTATAAGTGAGTCACCTCCTGATGAAACACCCAATGGTGCAAAACGCGTCAGGAGGGAGTGGCTTACATGAAATATGGAGACCGGGATGAGACACTGCCATGTATGAATTTATTTATCACTATTTTGTAATTTAATTGCTATGGTGAATTTATGTATTTATTTATTTTTTTAATTATAATATGAATTTACTTATCACTATTTTGTACGGTAATTTAATTGCTATGGGGAATTTGCACAAATAATGCATTTTTATTTGTTTTTTTTTCCCTGACAAATTTTAGTTTTTGCACAAAAAACCCTGACAAGAAAAAATCACGGTTTTGTAAATATCCCCCTGAATATATTGTTTATATTATATATTATTATCCCACCCTCTCCAATAGTGATTCGAGGGGATTTCCGCGTGTCACCGCTCGCCAAATAAATGTGCGAAACTGCTATGAAAAATCTGCCGGGTTAAAAACATCTGGATGTGCGTCAGAATAGTCGCACGTCAAAATAATTTTGACTTCAATGCGCTTTGTGCATGTTCGCTGTTTTGCGAATTTCACAGGAAATTCGTGAATTTTTCAGCGAAACGGGACAAATTCTCCCATCACTACTCTCCAGCTATAATCAGGTGATCCCAGTGGTGGCCAATAAAAGGACAACCATGTTTGGGAGTTTTAACCTTGAAAGCAGTAAGTTGCGGGTAAGACTTAGTCCTTGTGTAAAATGTATAATGAAGCAATAGAATTCTTAATGAATCAGATGAAAATTGAGTGTAGGACTGGCCAGATATGGGATGACTTTGACGTAATTGTTCAGCTTAAATATATTGCAATATATGGACAAACAATCCCTGTTTGGTTTAACAGGTAAGGCCTTTTTTAGTAGCTGTATGCACAAAATGTCTCAATTTTTCTAAATATATTGATAATGGGTTGAGTGCAGAGGACCTCTTGTATTTGTCTTTCCCTTATTTTTTTTTTAGTTCAATCATTCAATCTCGATTGTGGACATTATTAATCAATTTAAAGTGAGAGCCCAGTGTCCAAGATGGTTGATCTACATTAGATTGATCTAAACATCCTGTTAGGATCAAATTTGATCATTAAATAGTTTGATAAATCCCTGAACTATTATGGATGAACGAGACTGTTGGATTGCATTGGTGTTTCCCTGTAAGTATCACAATTTAACAAGTGAAAAATAAAGTCCCTTGACATCCCCTGCCTAAAATAGAATATGAAAACATCAGCATGAAAATGTAATATGAAAAGTGCACCAGCCCCCAACAACCCATAGAGAAAAGCCTTGTGGGTAGGCGCCTGTTCTGTACTCTTTCTATGGGAAAAAAACAAAAAAATCAGCTACTAATATGACTTTCAAAGCAGCCCAAAGTTAGTTGAATGTAAAATTTCTGTGCCCTAAACCTCTGCTCCATCAGCACTTCCCGAATCGGAAAAAAAACCTACACAGGGGACATATTGCTGCCGGACTGATTCCTTAATGCTCTCCTAGTTAGAAGGGAAGCTCTGCGCTTTAAGTCTGATCCGTCCCCTGGAGAAGAAACTGTTCCATTAAGATGTGAACTCAGTAGCACCTTGACTGCATGCGACGAAGGAGAAGCGCTTTTGCTTTTATCACCTCTTCTGCTTTTTTTTTCTGTTTCAATCACAAAAAAAAATATGGGATGTCAGGAAAGGAAATCGAAGTCAGCGAGATGGAGCCGTGTTTCAGATTGGTTGATAAAGACACAGCGAAGAGGAGCTTTCCCTTAACTTCATATTGATGTAGGGAGACTGTGTCCCCAGTCTTATGGGAAAAAATTACATATCAGGGACATCAGATGTTACTGTACTGCAACTGCCATGTCACTGAGCTAGGGACCGGTGTTTAAAGCTGTAGCTACATATGCAATATATGGGTTTTTAAATACGCCTTTCAAAATCCCATAGAAATGAATGGAGAGAGGCGGTATTTCACTCTAGCAGACTGTGGTTATCTATAACTGCATTCTTTGATAAATATACCCCATGGTGTCAGCGCCGGAACTAGGGTTAAGCTGAAGAGGCACCTGCCAAGGGCACAACGAAAGGGGGGCACTGGGCACGTACCTGCCTTCTGCCTACCCCATGTTCTCTGCTCTCCCCTGCCTCCCTCCCCTCCGGTGCTCTCTCCCGCATCCCTCCCCTCTGGTGCTCTCTCCATCCTCCCTCCCCTCCAGCGCTCTCTCCCACCTCCCTCCACTCTGGTGCTCTCCCACCTCCCTCCCATCTGGTGCTCTCTCCTGCCTTCCTCCCCTTCCTTCCAGTGCTCTCTCCAGCCTTCCCTCCCATCCAGCTTTCTCTCCTTCCTCCCTCCCCTCTGGTGCTCTCCCACCTCCCTCCCCTCCGGTGCTCTCTCCCGCATCCCTCCCCTCCAGTGTTCTCTCCCACCTCCCTCCCCTCCGGTGCTCTCTCCCTCCTCCCTTCCTGCGTTCTCTCCTGCCTCTCCCCCCTCCAGAGCTCTGTGCATGCACACTCAGTTTGGGGGCATGCGTGCACACACACACAGAGGGTGGGGTGGGATTGCAGGGGGTGGGCCGGGTCACCTACGGTGCCCGGTCCGCTTGGTCCAGCACTGTATTGTGTTCTGGTTCTACTAACTTGTATCAACCAATTAGTATATCAACCAACCTACTTTTGTTCTTTTTATTCACTATATATTGGCACAGTAGCTGGGAAGACTCTAAAAAAAAGGTATATCTCTCACATAATGTTCTATGAGACAGAGCAGATGTGTAGAATAATAGGGGTTGTGTTCACAGAGTCAGGAAAATCCAATACAATTTTGATGTGAATAGTGATGGGCGAATTTATCCGGCAGGCGCGAATTTGGGGCGCATTTGCGTGATTCACCGCCAGCGAATAAATTTGCGAAATGCACGCAAAAATTCGCCGGCGTCAAAAATAGTTTTTCAAAAAAACGCACGCTGGAGTCAAAAACGGGCGCCGGCGTCAAAAAAACGGGCGCCGGCATCAAAAACGGGCGCCGGTGCCATTTCGAAAATTTCACGCGAAATTCGCAAATTTTTCGGCGAAGCAAAATGGCGCAAATTCGCCCATCACTAGATGTGAACGCCAGTGGAAAAGTGGAGGGACAAAGTGTGAGCTCCATGTCCAGGGGGTCAGAACCAAGAAGCAATGCAGCTGAGAGTAGAAAAAGAAAAGTGTGTAATACTTTATTTTTTTTTAAAAAAAATTCTCAGAATTTTTATTGGGTTTTCCAAAGCATAAAAGATTTAAGTTTTAACAGATCATATTGAGCATGATAAGGTTACATAAATACATATGTCACGCAGCTTACAACACAAAAGTATATAAGAGTTCTATAAATATAATAATACTTTATTTAAGTCTAAGGCATGTTACAAAGCAGGTTTCTGAGACTTCCATCTGGTATCAGATTAATGAACTTTAATTTGTTGATTATGCCTCATAAAACTGAAAAGTGCCTTGTTTTGTGAAAAAAAACCCTGCTGTAAATAAAACATGGGGCAATATCTGCTTAAAGATACCCTGGGGGTTACCTATAAACCAAGAACAATTAGGCAATACTATTTTAATTTTGAGTGGCTGTCTAAATTACAGAGACTACTGGAAAATTCCAACCCCAATAATAGTTACAGCTGAATGTTATTTTTTAATATAGTGTCTTCCCTCTTCACCATGCGTGGAAATAACACATATGGTTACCATAAGGTGATTTCTTATTATTAGATTATTATTTTCTCACAACATAATTGTATGCTTTAAAGTACCGGCTTAAAGTAATGTTTATCATCGGATGTGTGAATTTACTTCACTTCAATCCTTCACAACACATTGTAGATGAAGCTGAGAGACTGCTTTCAACAGTTGTCCACTCTTCTACGAATACAATAAAGGACTAGACAAGAATATTACTGTGAACATTTACTAATTCTTCCCAATTTCTTCTTGAAAAGAGTGGGACCTGTGCCTCTCTTAATGGTGCCCACAAACACCATCCATGAATGGAGGACATAGTGGATAATGGATGGGCCTATTCACTGGAGTCCTCCCACTGGTCACCATTAAAACTCAAACACTGGACACCTTTGGCCTCTAATTATTTTAGTGACCATTAACACAATGGATTAAAATCTCAATCCATTCATTTAGCCAGGCTCTGTTGGGATTCAAGCCAGGAACCTTTGGGTTTATGGCTCAGTGCTTTAACCATTCAGCCAGGAGAGCAGCCTGCAGGGTGACTCACTGTTTATTATCTGGCTTTTACAACCCTAGCCCAGCAGCAGCCTGATTGGTGGTTTGGGGTCATCCAATCAGGGCTGACTCTTACCAATTTAAAAGCAGCTTTCCACAAACTCCTTGCCTGAGCATTACCAACAATAGCACTGTGGCATTGCCCCTAGCTAAATCCTCCTATTCTGCACCATCCTGTCCTAATCCAGTCTGTCCCTGGCTACGTCCACTCCATCCTGCTCCTACCCAGTCTGTTCCTGTCCTGACTCCTTGCCCTTGTCTTCCTATCCTATCCTGATTCATTGCCCTCTTCACCCTGTTACTGCCTTTCCCTATATGTGTTCCATGGGCACAGACAGTCCCTGCCTAAAGGACTCACCTACTTCCTCTGCCTCCACAACTCCCCATACCTAAACCTTGACAGCCAGAAAATCGGAGGTCACTCATGTTGTGGGCTACATTGGACTGATGTATTCATTTAGCCCTCAAATCCAAGATCACATCATTATAGGAGCTAGCCAAGAGAAGACTGCATCAATGGGATCTGCCTAATCGATGTCTTGTTGATAATCATCAGTTATTTGATGGTGTGATAAGATCTTGATATAGTTGAGAGGGACAGAATTGGCAACTATTATTTTTCTGTGAAGGGTCACCTCTCCTGGCAAATATAGGATAAACAATTGTAACAGACATTATTTCATTAAGAACAACTACCATGTTACCATGATCTTAGAGAGTAACCAAAGCAATGGCACAAAACGAATGTACAGTTCATTCATCAACTAATTACAATAATTTACTCATCCATGACACTTAATTCATAGCCTGTTGACTAAAATGTCACTACTCTTGAATGACCTAGGTACATGCTCATCCACTGTGTACATGAATATGATTTTGTGGGATGCAAACACCTTGTTTGGACAAACCTGCACTCCATTTAACCAGTCCCAATCTCTACTGTTGAGCAATGGAACACCTGGAGGTTTTTTGAGAGTAGGTAAAGAAAATGATGACAAAGTAAAAGAACAATGGAGATTTCAAGCAAAGAATAGCACTTTGTATAATGCAGAGGTAAAGATTTATCCATATTATATTATTGCCATTAAGTATACAAAGGGGAAACAAGGTGTGGTAGTTCTTTAGTGATGGAAACCCTTCAAAAATCACTGTTTATTGAAAGGTCCACCAACAACATTGTCAGCAGTTACATGACAATGCCACACTTAAGGTGAAATCTGCCAAGGACTATCTTGTCCTTCTTGATCCAATGACATTTGATGAATGCAAACAGTACAATATACACAACTCATTATATGTAGTTTTTATAGACATTATAAATCAAGCTTTTGACTGATGACTTTTTATCAGAAGCAGTAGACAATCATGTCTCCAGCCTAAATTGAATGCAAAGTCAGCAGGAACTTCATAGAAGCTAAGGAATAAAATCAAAGGAAATCTGTCTAAATACATGCCTGGATATTGTCATTAGACAAATAAAGAGAGAAGATACAGTTTACCTTATGGACATGAACAAGGCTCGTTTTTGTTCTTCTCAAATCTGGAACAGAGACAAAAGGCCAGATCTCATTGAAGATGCACATAATGTATATACACAATTCAGGTGGACATAATGTAGGCACGAATTTTTAATAGACTGCCAGTTCAGCCTATGGCAAGGACTAATGTTTAATGCATTTTAAAGAAGGTCTTATTACTTAGACTGAGAGAAGTCCATCAAAGCGAAAAAGGACCCAAAGTTGCCAAGAAATATCTGATAGCGGCCGTACCTGAACAACACAACGTTTAGCATAGATACTATTCTGGAATAAAACAAAGGCCATTAGATATTCTTATTTCCAGATATTGAACTCACCTATTTCTCTTTGTCATGTATTTGTATGAATAATGGATTTTTTTTAACCTGTGATGTAAATTGTGAGAAATATAGAACGGCTCTCATTAGAAATACATTCATTATATTTTCCCCCATGTTGCGGTTGTTGGGCGCCCCTGCATGCATTGTTCCGATATACTGTATGCAGAGTGAAATGCGTCGGTTTCATCAGAAAGAACATGAAATTATTCATATAGGTACTCTTGGGAAGATGAGTGTTTACAATACATTTATGTGCTGGGAGCTCTTGAGAATTGATCATTAACAATAAATCCATACGACGGACTCTGAAAAGATGTGTTTATTCCACCAGAATGAAGAATGACAGGAACACACATGAACATGTAATGCAGAGTGTTCGACTGTGGGTAATAACCAAGAAGAATAATCATTCCACTGTTAATCTATTTGTGTTGGGTGAAAGATGTATCCCATGTAGCTTCTAGTGAATTGTATCAATAGAGGTGTATATAATTCAATCAGATACTTGGCCACTCCATTAATCTTGAAGCTTGAGTTTCATTTGATCTTTATGAAAGTTCCCTCAGCTCAGAAACAACCAAGGGAAAATTATTTTAAAATGCCAAAACAGACCATGACTTCTGATTAGACTCTCAATGGCCCAAAACAAAGTCTTGCACTGTGAAGTGGAGGTGTTCTTAGAAGTTATTATTCATAAAGTGAGAACAAGTCTAATGTTAAACTCTCCACACCATGCAAATTTAATTTACCTTTTAGAAATCTTCTTCCTACTCCAAGTCTTGAGAGGTGACATATTACATGCAGAGCATTCTGTGCACTTTATCACCGTGCTGTATTCATGAGTGGCATTTTGAGAACATAAGCACCCTCACATAGCCCGCTACCTGCAACCTAACTTACCTAACTGAATGAGTGGACAGATTATTTGGAGAGGCTGGGGAAGACCCGGCAGTCTTGATAAACATAGGTATCATAGGTGAAGTCCTCAAGAATGATTTAAAAAAAACTAGGTGTAAAGTTGAGGGTGACTACTTCCATAGGACTACCTGTACCATGAGCAACGTTACGAAGACAGCAGTAGTTTAGGGAGATTAATGCGTGGCTGGGAGATTGGTGTAGAGAGGAGGGTTTGGGGTTTTTGAAGAACTGGGCTAATTTCTCAATCAGCTACAGGCTCTATGTAGGGATGGGCTGCACCACAATGATGATGGTGCAACTGTTTTGGGGGAGAAGATAGCTAGAGGGTTGGTGGAGATTTTAAACTAGGTGTAGGGGGGGGTTCAGTAAAGGATTCTGTGAAAGACAGGTTAGATGAGGTAGTGGGCAAAGTAAGGGAAAATGGGGGAGGAAATTTGGTTGGGGGTACTGTTAAGGATAGGGAGGACCACATGTCATTTGTTCAATATGGTACCAGTATTAAATGTATGTTTGCAAATGCAACGAGTCTGACTGGTAAAATGGGAGAGCTGGAGGTGCTGGAGGGAAAATATGATGTGATTGGTGTGGTATGGCTTCTTCAAAATAGACGACCTAAGGGATTGAACAATGGTTTTATCCTGTGCTTTTTATTTCTTACAGATGATTACCCAAAGGGCATCTTACTAATTAATCAGGGTCAGCTAACTCATTTTTCTACTGTCCCAACATGGGGTAAGATAAATATCATTTCTAACTAATGTGATGTTATAAATGCTGTACTGTATATGGTTTCTTTGGGTTTCGATATGAACCAAGCATGGTATGGACATTGTAAGCATTTTTTAGCCACTTTATCTTAATTGTGCTATGGACATTATGGGTATGCTTGACAAAGGGGTCCGCCCAAAACGTTGCACTGCACTCCATAATAAACACTTGAAGTGTTCAGGAGACCTGTGTGCCATGGGATTTTTTCCATTGGATTGCTTTGGTTGAAACATGGCAGAATGAGTCGCAAGACTGGGCAGTTAATACCAGTGGTTATACTTTGTTTCGGAGGAACAGAGGCAATAGAAAAGGAGAAGGGGTATGTCTGTTTGTTAGGCAGGATTTAAAAGCTTATATGAAGGAGGAGGTGATGTTAGAAGAAGGAAGGCAAAAAAACCCCATCTGAAGCACCGTCCAATTTGCCTGACTTCCAAAATGGCAATTGGACCAGTCTCTGGATTAACTTGTACTATGAGCTATCTTCCATAACCCTGTATTCCCTCACTTGCTAAACACCATCCAACCCCTTCTTATACCTATCTAATGTATCAGCCTGTACCACTGATTCAGGGAGACAATTCCACATCTTCACAGCTCTCACTGTAAAAAACCCATTGAGGGAAATTGGAGAGCCTTCAAATGGTTTTTTCTTGCCTTCCCCTGGATCAACTAACAGTTAGGCAGGTTAAAATAGAGTTAAAAAGTTGAACTTGATAGATGTATGTCTTTTTTCAACCTAACCTACTATGTAACTATGTTAATTTGTTCCTATGTTACTATGTAACTTGTACATCATTCAGACACTCAAGTTAGGGTGGGTGAAGGTTACAGTTGGAGGCCTGTGTTTACTGTCTGTCCTGTTGAAAGGTCCTATTGTCCTATTGAAAGGTGCCAGGAAACACCCCCCATCCAAACATGGCCGGAACTAGGGGTAGGCAGAAGAGGCACGTGCCTAGGGTGCAACAAAGTGGGGATGCCAAGCAAGTACCTCTTCTTTCAGTCTATCCCTAGTCTGGACCCTTTCTCTCCCACCGGCATTCTCCAGCACGCTTCTGGGCATGCTCTCTTTCGCCTGCACAAATTGGAATATTGGGTGCGCATGCTCAGTTACGGACATGAAAGTTTTTGAGCTCCTATAGAAGTCAATGGGTGCTGCGCTGATCCTATTGGACCATTTTAGATCAATTTGGGCTTTTAGAGGTTTTTGGATTTTTTTTTTGCTTGCAATTGTCAGAAATGTCATGACATTTGTAATCAGAATAAAGTAGTTTTGAAGGCACAATATCACTTGAGTTTGCTGCTTCCAGCCTCCACCCCTAATATTCTGATTTCAAAAGTATC
Organism: Xenopus laevis; assembly: GCF_017654675.1. Classification (NCBI taxonomy): domain Eukaryota; kingdom Metazoa; phylum Chordata; class Amphibia; order Anura; family Pipidae; genus Xenopus; species Xenopus laevis. The sequence continues at coordinate 5,651,040 of NC_054377.1, forward strand.
AGATGAAAAAGTATCAGTCCCTCATTCATATTAATCACAATACCAAAGATTTCATTGGTGCCCAGTTGGTAACCATCTGGTTAAAGAAAGTTTAAGCATGTGAAGAACTATAGGACAAGGTATTTTCTTCTATTTGAAAGCAATAATTAATTTCACACATTCTCAAAAATGAAATCATCAAAGACGTTACTGCTTCTTCAAAAGAGAATAAAAGAACACTATGCAAAGAGCGAGAGTTTTCATCCTCCATTCCCTTGTCATTGTGTTGTAGTGTTCCACCCACTGTGCCGCTGATTGATAGTCATCACAAGTTGTCAGCGCTCTTAGGAAACTGTCGACTACAGAAGAGTAAAGAAAATGTCAGCTCAATTGAATATGTTTTTTTTTTCATTCAAAGACAATTGGCAGAAAACTTTGATCTTATCTGTACCTAAGTGGCTCTTTGAAGCTCTCGGATATTTCCCACCTAATTGGGGCGTCAAGGTTCATTACAATGTTCCGACTGTTTTACTTGGTTCCCTTTCAGGTAATGTTGATTCTAGCTGGATTTTTGTTGCAATGACTTTCCCACAGGCAGTCAGACCTTTCTGAATGGAAACTATTATTTTTGATTTCCAAATAGATTTCATGAAGTATTTTTTTTTTCACTTGAATCAAAAAGAGAGAGAGAGAGAGCGAGACAGAGAGAAAAGCTTTTAAATTAGATATCATGCAAGTTATCTTTCACTGCAAATTGCCGGTGGCTAAAAAGTGTAGGTATGGCTTTGTTAGAAAACTTCTTCAATAACTTTGCAACCTGGACTATAACTTTTGGATGTTAAAATGTATGATGTATAGTTGGGTAGGTTTTACTGGCCAGAAGTTATAACTGATATACAAGATTACTATTATTAAATAAGGGCACGGCTGCTTAAAATTACTCTTTACAGTGGTAAATGCTGAGCTCAGATGGTGTCAAATTGGATAAAACCATGAGCAAAGCAATTTAGTTAACTTCATCTGAGACCTTGTTTTACTTGTTTGACCTCTACCCATTATTTTATCATTCATCATTTATTTATTTCTTTCCTCCATTTCTTCTTTATCCCTCCCTCCCTCCCTCCCTCCCTCCCTCCCTCCCTCCCTCCCTCCCTCCCTCCCTCCCTCCCTCCTCCTTCCTTCCTTCCTTCCTTCCTTCCTTCCTTCCTTCCTTCCTTCCTTCCTTCCTTCCTTCCTTCCTTCCTTCCTTCCTTCCTTCCTTCCTTCCTTCCTTCCTTCCTCCTTCCCCCCATCATCATTTCTTTCTTTCTTTCCTCCCTTTCTTCTTTCTTTTATTCTTTCTTTCTTTCCTCCCACCCTCCATAATTTCTTTCTTTCCTCCCTCATTTTCTTTCTTTCTTTCTTTCTTTCTTTCTTTCTTTCTTTCTTTCTTTCTTTCTTTCTTTCTTTCTTTCTTTCTTTCTTTCTTTCTTTCTTTTTCTTCCCTCCCTCCATCATTTCTTCCCTCCCTCCCTCTCTTTCTTCCGTCTTTCCTCCCATCATCATTTCCTTCCTTCCTTCCTTCCTCCCTCCTGTCATCAATTCTTTCTTTCTTTCTTTCTTTCTTTCTTTCTTTCTTTCTTTCTTTCTTTCTTTCTTTCTTTCTTTCTTTCTTTCTTTCTTTCTTTCTTTCCACCCAATATCTATCAGAAATGGCTAAACAGGCCAACCACTGAGCATTGTACTTTATTATGCAGCGTGCAGAATAAGTTGCAAAGGAAAAAATCTTTAATAACAACAATATTACTCATGCCTCCTCATGGTGCCTCACTACCTTAACTTCCTCTTGTCTTTGTTCTAAAAGGTTATCAATTAGAAAAATAGAAGGGGGAAAAAAGTATAACTTTGAAGTACCCTGTCAAAACATAATGATCAATTATCCACTGGAGCCTGAAGTTGAATCCTGATCATTGCTAAGTGAGGCTGGCAATGTTCAGTACAAAGTGTCACTTTAAATGAAAAGCTATTAGCACTGAGAATAATAAATGGAGATATAGATACCTTGGAGCAGGGCGATTAGACTGTAGGCTGAATCTAAAAAGAACACACATACGTGATATTGAAGTCTACAACAAAGAAGGGGTTTATGGGTGTAATAGTTTGAGCAGATCCAGGAGAAAATCATGGCATAAAGACTATATAATATTGTGCTTTGTAAAGAATTTAAAAGGGGTATAAGTCTTCCATGACAGTAAAACTGAAACATGAGTTTCCCAAAATTTTTACTGGACCACACCTATCATACATAAAACATATTAAGGTTAAACATATTGGTAATTCTAATAAAAGATCATAAGAGAATCAAAATTCAGTTCAACAAAGCTTTTCCCCAATTCGCCAAGGTTAGAAGCCCACTCAAGCCAATGGGTTTCTCCAATAGGAAGAGGAACCCGGACCTCCCAGTATGTACCCAGCCCCTGTTACTGTATATGCTCATGTGAAAACCTAAATGTGTCTACCCTTCTGATGTCTGACTACAACATAATACGGCAAGATATTTCCTTCACATATAGGGGATAATGGAAAGTAGAGCAATATACATTGTATCTTTAGCCATTGGTAATAAATCATGCCGGATGAAATATCCTCTTTCAATGTGAAAGCCATCACCTTTCCTCCTCTGTGAATCTTATATATGCATAGTAATCTCTCTATTTTAGTCAATATCAATATAACCGATTCTCAGTATATAATTTTCAATTGTAATAAAGTTTGGGCAGCCTTCTTTGGGCATTTGGGCACTGCAATAAAAGGGGTCTTTTTTTAGAATATTTAAAGACCCCTTTAAATGAAAGCCATGGTTACATGGCGGCTTTACATGACCAAACCACTTGATTATTTGTGGGATTATTTGTGGGATCTGGCTTCAGCATTCACTTAACCCTTGTATAAAAAAACATAAAAACTTAATTCTCTTGAGGACCATTACATCTTAGATGCCCTGTACTGCTTAAATGACCTATAGGAGCTGTTCACAAAGTTTTACACTTGGTGGCTTAATTTTGCAAATGAATAAAATGTGTGGCCTGCTTTTATTAAAACCAACTTCTAGGTTTATTTCAAGGACTTCCAAACAAAAGAAAAAAATATGTCATTGTGCATAAAAGGCAACCGGCTAAGCCACAGGTCACAATTTCTATGCTCCCGTGGGTGCCTGAAGGAGGCATAGACCCTCTCAATTAGATTGTCCTTCAGATATTTAAAGATTCCCTCTGGACACTGTAATGGACTCTTCAAATTTCTTCCTTGTGCTACACAGAGATGTGAGCAATTCCCCAATCTCCCTGTCCCACGCAATTGCAATATAAAATATTCAAGATCAAATGTGAATTTTCAAAGGGATTTGCTGGAAGAAGCTGCTAGTCACTATATTTTTTTTTTAAAAGCAAGTAGCTCTGGTTATTTGTTTATTCCATGAATAAGGAATTGAAGGTAAAGCTCTTAACTGGTTTAAAATCTCGTTTTTTTTTCAATGTCTTAAGTATTTTGTGATTATTATTGGTGCCCAGTACAGCTGTTTGTGTCTGTTGGTGGGGTTATAAGCTACTACTGACAAAATGGACAAATAGGTAAACTTTTCAGTATTACAAATGCACAAATGCAGTTTTTGGATGTGGGCAGGGGGAAGGCTGAAAAGTGTCCAATAGTTGAAGCCATTTATAGTTCCCACGCCTACTTATTTAGGGCTTATATCCCAAAATTCAGTTTGTCTGTGGTATCAGATGGGATGAGCAGATCAAACCACGGATGATCCTATAAGTTGAGTGAAAAAAGGAGGATTAGCATAAAAAGAGAAAGAAAATTTGCGGTGAATTTCCACGAATAAATTTGCGAAACGGCGAGGAAAATTTCCTGGCAAAAATCTGCTGCATCAAAAAAATGTGGGCGCGCGTCAGAATAGTCGTGTGCATAAAAAATTGTCGCACGTCAAAATTATTCGGATGCCCAATGACTTTAATGCATTTGGACTATATAGGTGCGCATTTAACAATTGTCGTGGGCAGATTTTATAGCTAAAAAACTCAAAAATTTCTTTAGTTTTTGAAATTCAGACTTTAATAAATAACCCCCTAAATGTGCCTTGGCAGTATCTCAGTACCCTCTGCACATAATAAAAATAACCCAATCGTCTGGCTACACGTTAACTTTTACAAAAAGGATAAATATGGAGGCTGCACATAAACCCCTGGGGATATTATAGAGTGAAGTCATTCAAGCTAGTGGTTGGGAAACTGTAGAGTGCATTCAAAAACGTGATTAATGGATGAAAGTATACCTTTATATCAGTGATCCCCAACCAGTAGCTCGTGAGCGACATGTTGCTCTCCAACCCCTTGGATGTTGCTCCCAGTGGCCTCAAAGCAGGTGATTATTTTTGAATTCCAGGCTTGGAGGCAAGTTTTGGTTGTATAAAAACCAGGAATACTGCCAGAGCCTCAATGTAGTTTGACAATCCACATAGGGGCTTCCAAATGGCCAATCACAGCACTTATTTGGCACCCAAGAACATTTTTCATGCTAGTGTTGCTCCCCAACTCCTTTTACTTCTGAATATTGCTCACGGCTTCAAAAGGTTGGGGATCCCTGCTTTATATCATTAATATCCTCATTTATGCCCCTTTAATTTCCTTTCACATACATGGAAACTTCTGCTTAAAAGCTGGTAGAAATGGGTCAATTCTTCATATTTTAGGTGATACATTCTTCATTACATATTAATTAGCTGGAAAAATAATAATGAGGTACAGACCAAGGTGCCATTGTTTTAATTGATCATTTGAGCCCTTGGATAAATAAAATCCAATTACTCTGTCATCGTAATTGGCACACGACTTACTAATGATACAGGAAGTTAAACAAAGGGAAGCAATAAAATTAACAAGGGACAATAACCGTTGAGAATGTATAGCTGTAGGTACAATAATTCTGAAGCAGATATTATAATTAGCATGCTATTGTTAATAAGCATCAATTTAGCTAACACTTAGCTCATAACATTACTCGTTGTGTTCGTCACGTTCATCAATTTGGAAAAACTCAGCTCAGATAGAATCGGTTTCTATAGTAATGATTCTTTAATCATAATTAGACAAGGAGGGGTCATTTATTATGTGCACTTGATATGCCGCGTTATTTTAAACTTTCCTCCCTGCCCTATAGGAAGTAGAATAGTTATTGAAATTTATGTTCACCTCATGAATACTGCACTTTCTGCATTTGGCAGCACTGTATTCATGAGCGGCTGGAAGGGGGCGGGACATAAGAATCCCCCTTTTCTGTCCCTTGCCCATAACCCGAACCCACTCAGAACCCACTCAGAAGTGCTCTCTGAATCCATGTAAGCCCCTTAGTACTTCTTCTGGGATCTATGAAACCCCAAAAAAATGGCCTTTTTTGGTGTTTTTTTTTTTTAATTATTTAGTCGCACATTTACTAAGGGTCGAATTTTAAAGTGGTAAAACTTCGAAATTCAACCATCGAATTGTAGAAATTCGATAGTCGAAGTTTTTTTTAGTTAATTTAGCTGTTTTCGATCGAATTCAAATCATTCGATCGATCGTTGAAATGATTTCATTTATCGATCGAACGATTTTCAAAATGAAACCGTCGACTTCTAAAAACATAGCCAAATACTGGCTATAGGTTCTAGGAGGTCCCCATAGGCTAACGTAGTAATTCGGCAGGTTTAAGGTGGTGAAGTCGAAGTTTTTTAAAGAGACAGTACTTTGATTTTCGACTGGTCAAATATTCAACGTTTTTTCAACTCAAATCAAATTTTGGCCTGTTCGATGGTTGAAGTACCTAAAAATTACTCTAAAAATTTGAAGTTTTTGAATTAGAAAATTCACTTTGAATTCACATTGACCCTTTGTAAATGGGCCCCTTAGTCAAAATTTGCAGTATGCTAATTTTTCCCCATTTCTTGGGAAGTCGCAAATTTTTCAGGGGAAGCAAACGGGAAAAATTCGCCCATCACTAGTAAAGGTGCATCAAGGAACCTAACATAGAAGTTTCAAAATCTCAGCACTAGTGATGGGCGAATAAATTCGCCAGGCGCGAATTTGCAGTGAATTTTCCGGGTTTCGCATCATCGAATAAATTTGTGAAAGTGCAGAGAAAATTCACCGGCGAAAAGTCTGCTGTGTTGAAAAAATGTTGATGCACGTAATAAAAATTTTTTGGATGCCCATTGACAGTAATATGTTTGGAAAAAATAGTCGTGCGTATAATAATTGTCATGGGCTTCAAAATTGTAGCACATCAAAATGATTTGAATTTGAAATTTTGATTTCAATGCATTTCGCTAATTTTTTGATGTTTCGAAAACTTCGTGGGAATATTTCGGTGCAGAAAAATGGGACAAATTCACATATCACTATTCAGCACATAACATGAAATGACAAGGTAAAGCCCCAGAGGAGATCACATCTAGTCCTTGACTAGTTCCTCAGAAGTCAGTAAGAAGCACCTACCACAAAAGGGTAGAGTGACCAATACATTGAGGTCCAGATGTAGGCCTGTTGATATCTTGATCATAATCAGTGATAAAGAAGATACATGAGATAAAAATATAAAAATAAAAATAATTAGATGTTTCTTATTGGCAAGTAACATTCCTAGTACAAAATAATCCAAGGATTTGAGTCATCAAAAAATGTTTTCCCCTTCTAAAGCAAATTGAAAACCCAGAGGAATCTTGATCATCTTCTTCTGGGTCAGATTAGGGAGAATTTGATGACAGGTCTTCTTCGCCTCACCACCTTAACTGCTATAATGTATAACCATTCCGGTGTGGATAATCTGATATTCTATCAATAATAATTAGTGATGGGCAAATTTATTCACCAGGCACAAATTCGCGGCGAATTCGCCACCGGTGAATAAATTCACGAGACCGCCACGAAAATTCGCCGGCGTCGAAAAAACGGACGCCAGTGTCAAAAACGAGACACCGGCGCCGTTTCACAAATTTTTCGCCATTTAGCGAATTTTGCAGGAAATTAGCTAAATTTTTCTGCAAAGTGAAACGCCCCAAATTCGCCCATCACTAATAATAATTAGTGATGGGCGAACAAATTTGGCTGACGCGAATTAGCCGCAGATTTCTGCGTTTCTTGAAACTCCTGTGGAAGTGCACGCGGCAAAAATTCGTCTGCGGCAAAAAATTTTGGACAAGCTTTTGAAAAGTCTTTCGCGTCAAAATCGGTGCATGTCAACACAATGACGCCCATTGACTTCAAAATTGACACGAGCGAATTCGGGACAAGCATCCAAAATTGACACGGTCTGTTAATTTTCAAATTTAACACATTTTTCGCCGTTTCGCGAATTTCAGAGGAAATTCGCATATTTTTCGGCGAAGCAAAACAAGAGAAATTTGTCCATCGCTAATAATAATACATAGTTATTTTTCCCGTATTTTCCAAACCATTTTATTTAGAATGTGATCCTTTTTAAGCGGCTGTTATTCTTAATTTCTTAATTACCTGCCCATCTTAAGGAATTATTATTATTATTATTATTTGCATGAAAAAGATCAAAATAACCATAAATGTAAAAAAAAAGAGATAAAAGGAGAAAGGCATTTCCATATTAGGTGGCGCTTTAGGTTTCAGATGGTTTCCGGATGCTACTAGAGGCTCATTAGCGTGAGACTGGATGTTATTAAGAGAAGTTGGTGAGTCTCCTTTTATCGGTGTCCCAGGAAAATAGACGCTTGTGAAGTCAGACGTCACGCTGTTTAACTGGTGAGCGAGACCTCACTTTAGCATAAACATTTCATTGAGAACGATAAAATTAGCATAACTGTATGCGCTCCGGCCCTGGGCAATAACAGCACCATTTAATTGTGGAGAAAAAAACAACCCTCCTTATCATAAACTTGTTTTGATTTTGGATTGTTAGTGATTATTGCTAAAGCTGCGTTGTTTTATGTGGATTCAATAAAATTCTAATTGAAAGTGAGTGTGGGGGGGGGGGGATGTGTCTTCTTCGATAGCTGCCATAGTTTTATGGGATCTCTCTGTACAGACTATGAGCAAACTTAGGGGACTGTTCCTGCTGAATTGTGCTTAGTACAGGGAATACCTATGCTGCCATAGTTTTATGGGATCTCTCTGTACAGACTATGAGCAAACTTAGGGGACTGTTCCTGCTGAATTGTGCTTAGTACAGGGAATACCTATGCTGCCATAGTTGTATGGGATCTCTCTGTACAGACTATGAGCAAACTTAGGGACTGTTCCTGCTGAATTGTGCTTAGTACAGGGAATACCTATGCTGCCATAGTTTTATGGGATCTCTCTGTACAGACTATGAGCAAACTTAGGGGACTGTTCCTGCTGAATTGTGCTTAGTACAGGGAATACCTATGCTGCCATAGTTTTATGGGATCTCTCTGTACAGACTATGAGCAAACTTAGGGACTGTTCCTTCTGAATTGTGCTTAGTACAGGGAATACCTATGCTGCCATAGTTTTATGGGATCTCTCTGTACAGACTATGAGCAAACTTAGGGGCTGTTCCTGCTGAATTGTGCTTAGTACAGGGAATACCTATGCTGCCATAGTTTTATGGGATCTCTCTGTACAGACTATGAGCAAACTTAGGGGCTGTTCCTGCTGAATTGTGCTTAGTACAGGGAATACCTATGCTGCCATAGTTTTATGGGATCTCTCTGTACAGACTATGAGCAAACTTAGGGACTGTTCCTGCTGAATTGTGCTTAGTACAGGGAATACCTATGCTGCCATAGTTTTATATCTCTGCAAAGTTGATATATCTGCAAAGCACAAATCACCAGCAAGCCTGACAACCTGGAGTGAAAAGTGCATTGTAGTTCTTAATTTCCACCCTCTTTATAGGGATATTAATGGATTGCTGATGTTGTGTATCCCATATTGATAGCAGCTATTCTATGTCCGTTATTTATGTGTATTCATATGGGCAGGGGGATCAATCAATTATTCTGGCAGTTCTGTATCACCATCTTGTTTGGTAGATTCTACCCAAAATAAACAGCTCCCCTACCCAACAATGCCCTTCCGACAGTCAGTTAAAACAACAGGCACGGCCATGGCAGTTTTAAACTTCAGTGCTGGGGGGTTCAAATGATTTGTTCTCTAATGTTCATGGATTTGATTGAGCCAGATCCTTTCTGGATTCAAACCACGGGTGATTCGTTCATCTATAGGATTGGAATGGAAATACATCAGCGCATGAGAACTACAGAAAATGACTTTCAGTCTCCCTATACGGCACATTACTAGTATTACTTTATGCATATTCCCTCCTGAGTAGCGACGAGTGAATAAATTCATCAGGCCCCAATTTCCGTGTTTCGACGCAGGCGAATAAATTCACGAAACTGAAAAAATTTGCCACCTAAAAATCTGGCGCGTCAAAAAAAAATTGTTGCGCGTCAAAATTATTTGGATACCCATTGACTTTAACGCATTTGGACAAAACAGGCACACGGAGAAAAATTGGCGCAGAAGGCAAAATTGACGCGAATCAAAATAATTTTGATGCCCATTGACTTCAATGCGTTTCGCAAATTTTTCGGGGGTTCGCAGGGAATTCGCAAATTTTTCGCCAGTTCACAGGGAATTCTCAAATTTTTGGCTGGTTCGCACTGAATTCGCAAATTTTTCAGCGAAGCGCAATGGGACAAATTCACCCATCAATAGTCCTGAGCTTATTCAGTTGGTTTTGCTCCTCTCAAATGTTTTATTATTGACACCATGAGAAACCGTGACTGCGTTATTTTGCTCTATGCATGTCGCCAAAGAAGGTTATGGAAACGGTTACAGTCCTGTGCCTTCTCCTCTTTAAGAATTTCAATACGGAGTTAAAAGACAAGCGTTCAGCAATTTTCAGGCAAATAACAGTATTCTCGAGTCTCTCAATGCGGCACACGCTGTCCTTCCAGCCTTTCATTTGAGCCCTTTGAAGTCAAGTCGAATATTCAACAAAGAAAAGCGAATTTATTTCAGCCGCAGCGGAAATCACAAGAGAGAGATCTGCGCAGGGTAAGTGGATCGTGTTCAATTAAGAGGGAGAGTTAATAGGGATTGATACACGTGGCATTTAGTGAAAACGAAGTAACTAAGAATAAGGTAAGTCAGGACAGGAGGATGAGGAAGGTGAAAACCAGGAGGAAGTCAAAGAATACAAATGAAGTGGAAAATGGAACGAGAGCGAGGAATTAAATGTGAAAGTAGGAAAGTCAACTGGCGCCCATTCGATTATCCATTTTTTATTTACTACCCATTTCCTGCCATTTACTCAATTTTAGTGAATTTGGGGCGTATTCGCAGAAAAATTTGCGAATTTTCCGCAAATTAGGGAAACTGTGAAAAATTCAAGAAATGGCGCCGGCGTCTCGTTTTTGTCACCGGCGTCCATTTTTAGTGAAATTGCACCGGCTTCCATTTTTTTTACGCCAGCGAATTTTCGTGGTGGTTTCGCGAATCGCAGGAATTTGCCGAGAATTTGCACTTGCCGAAAAAATTCGCCCATCTCTACTCAATTTTTTTAACCAGGCCTCCCCCCCAAAACTTTTTGCTCTATAAAGGAACTACAAACCAACAAATTATTGTGAAATGGATTGCAGCTGACATTTTTTTCTAGTTATCAGGATAATAGCAGTTTTAAACTGCTAATATAATGTATTTAAAAAAAATTGTGTTTGTGCTGTTCATTTTCATTGTTGTCCAAAAAGGAAATTCATTTTCAATCTGAAAACTGCACTAGTGCGCTTTTGCTCGTTTTGCAGTTTTCAAACTGTCAGCTGAAAATTAATTTTGTCAGAAGAGGAAAGTCTTCTCGGCAAATCAATTCAGTGAGCAGAGAAGAGTCATCTGACAGTTCTAAGCAAAGCAAAATCACAACAGTTTTCCTTATGCCATGAATTAAATTTTCAGCCATGCAGCTGCACAGAGGTCTTCTGCAGTGTATATTGTTATCTAATCTTTAAGGCATAAGCAGTCCTTCAGCTGTCTACAGTCGGCTGATAATTCCGACGTTGCTTTGAAAATGAAGTTAATGAGCTGACACATCGCTGATGAGTTCTATCAATAGCCAGATTGCAAGACTTTCCTTTTCTGACAAAATTAATTTTCAGCAGATGAGCAAAACAACCAGCGGGTGGCGCTGTATGTACAAATACTTCATATTACTTTAAAAATAGCTAATATCTTGAAAACAACAGCAAATAAATAAAGTAAACGGCAAAAGTGCTTAGAAAAGAAGTTTGATATTCATTCAATAGGGAGGCCCCTCAAATCTTGGTATAATATATGCACCTCGGAACACAAAACACATTTTTTTTCTTTTTTTTCTCTAGACGAGTATTTTTTTTTTATCTAATCAGCTTGTGAAAGGTTTATTGCTCTTTAAGAAAATAAAATGTAATTTTGTTTAAAGTGGCTTTTGGGCTTGGAACCAATTACACAAAGGTAGCTGAGACATTAATTATTTCATTGATCCAGCTTCAGACAAACAGCATCTCTTCTTATGGTTATTTTCAGCCTATTAACCCCTTACTAGTTCCTTCCATTCTAATTGATAATATATTGTTTGCCTTTGGCAATAAAATATATGGGCAAAACCATTGTCAGGGGTGATATATCAACTTGCAGTGTTCTTAGACATTAGATAATTACACATTTAAAGGGAACATAAACCTTTCAGCATTCTTCACCATCTTTTGAAGTGTTAAAGTATAATGGGAGCTACAGTCTAACTATAGAGATGGATACTTAAAGCAACTGAGCAATTTAACTTGTCCTTTAGGACCAGTGGCCCAATAGACACAATTATACGAATTGTCAATAAAATATATCACTTTAATCTCACTTTGCTTCATGACAGAGAGATAGTGCCAGTAAGGATGATTTTCATAAGGTTTTCTTGCATCTCCAGCTTGAGAAGCCTACTATGAAATGCTAAGGGGTGCAAAAGAATCAACAATGAAGAAGGCTTCATTAAACTAAATGAGTAGATCATAATTGCGAAAGAAATGAGAAGTTAAGAAAAGTTAGTACTTTTATGTTGATGTGGCTTAAGGCTGGAGTACTTCTTCCCAGTTATCACTAACAAATATGTCTTTAGGGTGGAAACAGAATAGGTGACCTTGGATGGTCCCGTCTAAACCACTGCTTATGTTATAGTATTTTTTATGAATTCCCTGCACTGAGGGGCTCTATGGGTGCTTGGAGCAGTGGCAGTGAAACTTAGTCTGAAGACCAGTTAGGATGAGAACTTGGAAGAAGGTCATTTGCTCTCCTAGATCCACTTAAAAATGTAGAATGAAGGTCAGTTACGTGAGATTTGGGGTGACCATGTATTTGTTGCCCAAAATATTCTTGGATCTATTGCTGAATAATAGATCAATATTTTCTTATATCTGTACCCATTTAATGCGTTATGGGATTCCTCCAAGTTTGGACGTTCAAGAGGACCTTGAACTGAAAAGTTTTGGCAACCACAAGGGTGTGGTTAACACCTATGCAAATAAAGACAGTATTGTCAAACCTGATGGATACCTGACAATTTTTGGCCATATATTGGTCAGTGATTGCCCCATACAAGGACCAATTAGCTGCCAACTCGGTCTGGGAAAGTCAAGTCAGCATCTTTATTCGACCCATATATGGTCAGCTTTACAGTACCTTTTGTTCATCCCCTTCAACATATTTAAGCCCAACCCACTCCTGGAGTTATAGTCCACTGCATGAGAAGGAAGGTGCCATGAAAGTACTGTAAAGCCCAGGGTTTGAGGTAAAAACTATTGACCCCCCTCCCGTTATCTATAAGCTCTTAGAGTATTCTAGTTGTCCTACTGCTTAAGTTTAAGAGTTTAAGATCCCTTCCCTCATTCTATGAAAGTTGGCATTAGTGATGGTAGAATAAATTTGCCTGGCAGGAATTTTGCCGCAGGCGAATAAATTTGTGTATCTCCCGTAAAAAATTTTTGGGTGCCAATCCGAAAAGTGGCTTGTGTCAAAATCGTCGGGCGTCAACACTATTCAGATTCCCATTGACTTTAATGCCAGCGTCAGCTTAGATGCAAGAGTCAATTTCCGATTTTCATGCTTTTTCATGAAAATGTCCGATTTTCACGATTTTTTCGTGAAGATTTATGAATTTCACGATTTTTTCGTGAAGATTTATGAATTTCACAATTTTTTCGTGAAACTTTCCAATTTTCCGATTTTCCCAACATTTTTTTTGCCGTTTTGTGGGAAATTCACAAATTGTTTGGATGAAGCGAAACGGTAGAAATTCGCCCATTACTAGTTGCCATCAGTTTTTTCTAGAATTTTTCATAAGCAAGAAAGTTCTTCCAATATCTAACATTAGTCAAAAGGAGTATTAAAAAACAAACAAAGAAAATATTGATATCAAAGTCATTAATGGATGTAATAAGACAATGGGGCCTCCATGATCCTGAAAGTGTTGGCTTGGCTACAAAGTTAAATGAAAGCAGCAAACCTGACCAGCGGTGAAGGGCATCTTTGAGCCTCTTCTCATATTTACTTGAGTGTTTAATATATGTAATATATTAATTAGCAAGCAGGGTAGGGGGCTTCATTGATATGCTGATATTTCATTAAAACTCTTCATATAAAAATCCATAGAGTTCATAATGGCAATGAAATTAAAGGTTTGGACCTTGTAAATGACAAAACCCCCCTGGTTGTTATTTATCCATTCCTGGAAAGATGAGGAACAAACTGACGTGTTAACACTTCTTATTAACTGCTGCTTATTAAGACAAACCTTGATTTTTCAATAAAACCGGGCAATCAATGTTTCAACATTGTCCGTGTCTGCAGGGATCTCATTGTGTTGTTTCTCTTAGTCTCTTCAGCCGAAGATGCCACGTTCCTTGTATTGTCATTATAAATGAACTAAGATTTTTATACTTAAATATATACATATTATAGGGACAAAATTATCTCTTTTAAACAAGTTTTAAGAGATTTATAAAGAGACTTATTGGCATTAATAAATCTAAAAAGGGTGTGAACATCTTAAAAATGTTAGCTGCTATCCCCAAATCAATGACTGATCCATATTATTTTCCTTAAGGAAGACACTGTTGAAATATTGAACATTTAACGTCAATTTTAGTATGAATATTGAGATTTCCCAAAAATAAGGAGTTTTGGAATGGGGGGGCATTTAAAGAGGATCTCTACCATCTTCCAATGGAAATACCCAATGATTGAAGAATGTAACTTCACTTCATAGTGGGTAAAAGTGAAGTCAACATCACTTCTACCCACCATTGGATTGTGTCTATGGGTTTATGGGCCTTATCTCCAACTATTGGATGGAGATGAAGAACATAAACATCATAGAACGTCTACATTTTAACCATTGTACATTTGGGGTCAAATGTAGATGTCATTAAGTAATAACGTTGTTATTTTATATGAAGTAAATATGACTACACAAATTATAGTGCCAGGTGGGAGTAGATCAAGCTGTGGTGGGAGAGTCTTATAGATTCATCAAAAAGATCATGGCAGTGCCCTGGTTTATAAGTGAGTTCCAGCTGGAGGTGGAGATAAGCACTTGGTACAAAAGACTTGGTTGAGAGGAGGCATTGTGGAATATTGCTGGACCACAGCTCCCAACATGCTTTACCATATGCTTAACCCTTTATAGACTGCTTAAGTATGGTGGGACTCACACTCCATTAATAGTTGGATAAGCACTGACTGCGGTTCTGTCGCCTATACACCCTCGTACACATGATCCAAAGAAAATGGGAATTCCATACTTTCTCCCTGAGGGGAATGTTTCACTACAAGAATAAAACATAACACTATATAAAAATTTCACCAATTGATTTAGGATAAAATATGCACGAATGAAGTCATTAACATTTAATTAAAATCTTGTCATTGATCAGAGGTTAAGATCTTGTCAATTAAATTATTGATCCGATCAATTTTTTGCTTCAATATTTTTGGTTTAAAAAGAAAAAAACTGGAAAAGGAAATGCAGTGGTCCTTTCTCACCAGGGCTCTAACCTATTATGCAGCAATAATCCCTCCATCAGGGAGCTCTTCATTCTCTGCACTGAGTCAAAATTCATCATGCATCAAACTCTTATTTTCTGCTGTGTTTCCACTGTCTTCAACTCCTCATTTATAGAGGTAATCAATTATTATTCTAAAGATTTTGCTATTGACCCCATAATTTTAAAAGGAATTAAACCTTCCATAGTAGGGCTGTGCTATCTACTGCTATCAATTTTATTCTGTAGGGGAATGATAACAGAGCAGGCAGTAACCCTTTCAACACCTTTACTCTGTCTCTATATAAAGTATTATTATATTTTGTTGACTCACTCAACAGATCTTGAATAACTTGAGTTCTAGACAGTGTTTCTTTTAAACACATAAGTGTATTTGCTGGAATTATCTCTCAGATGTTCTTTCAAGAAGCAGCAAGAAACTCATCTGTATACTTGTGTACATGGATAGTTCAGTACTTTATCTCTTAATGGTATTGGGCACATCCAAGGCCAGTAATGTAACTAAGTGGCGTCGGGCCAGAGTGCGGGCCCTGCAGCCGGTCCCAACACGCCCCCTTGGGAAGTGATCTTCTGTGCCGATAGGCAGGCGTGTGAGGGCCCTGGTGCAACACACCCCCTGCTCCCCTAGTAGTTCCGCCACTGTTCAGGGCATTGGTAATAGCCAATGATAGTACTCACTAGTAAGTTTTCAGACCAAAGAATAAAAGGCCCCTAACAGTGGTGCTCCTCTTGGTATCTCTCTGTCTCTGAGCCTATTAACTTAGGTCAATATATTGGTGACACAGAGGGAACTTCCACTTCTGCTCTCCACAGTGGAGCTTTTGACTGCTTTGCTAACTACCTTCAGCCTTACTCTCACTACTAGAGTGAGCTATTACCAGATCTAACCTTAATGTAGCTAGTCCTACCTACTGTACTTCTACCTCCAAGTGCTTTTGCCTCAGGCACGCTTGCAAGTGAGATCAAAACCTCAATG
The DNA here is from genome assembly GCF_017654675.1 of Xenopus laevis. NCBI lineage: Eukaryota > Metazoa > Chordata > Amphibia > Anura > Pipidae > Xenopus > Xenopus laevis. The sequence continues at coordinate 5,667,089 of NC_054377.1, forward strand.
TGTCTCTAGTTTTAAAGACTGGGCACAGCTGACTGGCCAGTAAGGAACCACACAGGATTATAATAATCTGGAAAAAGAAACATCTCCTTCCTCCCAACTCTGACCAGACCCAACATCATTATCCCTTAAGGGGACCTCTTCAAGTAAAGGTGAACAGACCAAGAGATAAATTCCTCCAGTGAGCTGTAGTACAGCAATATTGTTGAATTTTCACTAGGTCTCCAATTGCGTGCACCCAATAAATGAAAACTGATCCTTGTCATGTGTTCAAAGTAATCTAAACAATCCATTGTACAAAATGTGACTATACTTGATGCAAGTTAACTGGTTGGCGGAAAGTATTCTTAATGAAGAAGATACTTGCATACTATGCTAAACCAGTGATCATCAACCAGTAGTTCGTGAGCACATGTTGCTCTCCAACCCCTTGGATGTTGCTCCCAGTGGCCTCAAAGCAGGGGCTTATTTTTGAATTTCAGGCTTGGAGGCAAGTTTTGGTTGCATAAAAACAGATGTACTGCCAAACAGAGCCTCAATGTAAGTTGACAATCCACATAGGGGTTACCAAAGGGCCAGTCACTGTGCTTATTTGGCAGTCCAAGAACATTTTTCATGCATGTGTTGCTCCCCAACTCTTCTGAATGTTGCTCATGGGTTCAAAAGGTTGGGGATCCCTGTCCTAAACAATATTACTTCTCCTTTAACAAAGAAGGAAAGTAGACCGATTTGTAAGACTCCCCCTGTTGATGCTAACCTTCTACCTTGGCCCAGCACTGCTCTTCTTTAAAAAACACTCCAACCTAGTTTATGTATTTTTGTATTTTGTGCTTCTTCCAGTTTCCAATCTATCCTCTGGGTGCATAGCAATTAAAGAAGACAGGGGTGCCTAACAAATTGACACCCCCAGTGATATACGTTTTCCTTCTCCTTTAGCAGAACAAAAATGTACCATGAAGCGAGATAAGATGACAACATTAGGGAGAAGAAAAATCACACATCATTCCATGTCTGGTGCAATAATCTTGCCCATAGCTATACAGTATAACGTTCCTCTGCTGAAATGTTCTCCCACCAGGCATAAAACCACTCAGACTTGTAATTCATGCTCTCCATATGTTAGTTGTTCGGCGCTGCTAACAGGGCTACAATGCTTCTAATTTCAGAACCCCCAGCCCTTTCTAATTCTGCTAATGGGATCAGTGCTAATGTTAACACACAGCTACCATCTCAGCATTGCAGCAGGGATCCAGGAGAGGAGAAAAAAACAAGAATCTTGATCGTGTGCGACATTCCTTTATTTACCAGTGTGAAACAGATGGCTATATACACATACATTCATATGCCAGGATAAAACAAATTAATGTTCTGGAATTTTGTAGCTATTGTATAAAATGCACCATTGATTCTAATTTTCTTTTCTACCTCCTTTAAAGGTGTCGTTGATGATGCTTAAAATGTCCTTCATTCGGCATATGCCATATTTTGTCACTTGAGGGCATAATGTGTCCTTATTTGCATGCCGGTCAGGAGACGTGTTTGTTTAGTGTAAATGGCATCCTATTGTTCGTTTGGGATTTTATGCACACAAGCCTCTTTGTGTTTTCATTTCATTTGCCTCGGGGATTACGTTTGCCTTCCTTCCAATTCTTCGAGATTCTAACACAATCCAAGAGGCAAACAGACCTGTTTGTTAACTAAATCCTTAGCCGGGGACAAGAGAATGGCTAGTTACTGCTTCCTATTCTTAGTAGATTAGTTTTAAACTTCCAGATCAAGGGTGAAACAGTGCCTTGATTCCATTTCAAAGAAACGACTGCTGGTTTCCATTCCGGGAGATCGGAATTATATATAATATTGTTTCCTCTGGGTATGTTTTCTTTTTTTAATACAGCCTGTATTTTTTTTTTTTTTGCAGATTTCCTTTGATAAGAAGAACATTGCCTTCAGCCACATTGTATGTCAACGAGGTCACTCTTTAATAGAAGAAAGAAAAGAAAGGTGCACGGCGGATATAGTGGGGGTACAGGGGTGATTATTTACCATGTACCACCATCTTATGTATTTTGTGCTGCATATAGGCCATGATTAAAAGTGCCTTGCAGCATGAAACGCGCAAGGCTTTTATTTACATTTAAATGTTATTAAAGATATAATTTTTTATTTTCAGTTGGACTGTCAACGTTGGAGTGCCTACACAATTATGCTTAATATAGTGAACTGACTGATTGTGTTCCTGACTGATTCTTTTCCACTGTCTTTTCACACCACCTTTTCCATGTTCTTATTGTGTCTTGCCCTTGTATGTTGCCAATACCCCCTCATGCCCTTGTTTGTTACCCAGTGTACTTAATATTTTTTTTCTCTTTTGTCTCTTGCTATTTGTATCTATTGACCTAGTACGCTACATGCATTGATGTAACTAGCTGCAGTGGGGCATAGGTGCAGTCCCCACCAGCCCCCATTAAAACTCCCCCACCATTAGAGATGCCACCTGTCTGGTTTTGAAAAAAAACAGCCCGGTTTTCGGGAGGGCTGTTTGGGTCAAAACTGCCTGCCCGGTTTTCCTGAAAAACTGGGCAGGATTCTGTAAGATTGATGCAGCAATCGACCAATCGGCAATTGCCATGTCACCCCCCCCCCACATTGTCATCAACCCACCCTACAATGTCCCCATCCCACCCTGTAATGTCATTGTCCCAACCCCGCCTGGAGTTCCTGGCAGCTCCTACCCACCCTGCTGCCGCCATATGCTTATTGCAGCTCCAGCATGCCCAAAGGGGGTTTACCCCCACAGTTATGCAACTGCAAATATGTTGTCTATTGCCCCACTGAGCACCTTCTTTCTTTATCTACTCTATGAATACACTGCTAATTTCACTAATATTTCACTAATATTTTCAATTTCCTCTGTTTGTCCCTGCAAATTTCAGACTAGCTTGAAGTTCAAAGAATGTAGTTCTATCCTTATAGATGGGATATTTGCTTAGCATGCTATATGTAGAATACATATTTATTTCATACATAAATTATTCCAAATTACAAGTGTACATCACATATGCAAATAGATTGTTCATCTTGAAGAGATGAAAAATGTAGATCTAATTTTATTCATCAACCTACACCCCGAGCCCTTTCCAAAGCACAACTGCCATTTCTATAATGTTGTGACTAAATCCATGCAGTTTTAAACTGTGTAACAAAGTACCTTGTCAGGCAATATCAAATGCTAACTCAAGAATTAGTTGACATTTGGTGCAACCCTCTCTAGAACTAGAACAGCCATAAAGAACCACATGGAATCGCTATGTCAAGTGTGTCCCACAAAGACATGATACGTCGGGGGAATAAAGATCTTTCAAAATGTTCCAAAGAAAAGCAGTTACTGAGTAGTATGATTTATGTAGGTGCTTTACATTAACCATATTGTGTGGGAGTGTCCAAGAAATTGGGCAAAAAAACCCTTTCCGTCACAATCAAGTTGAAACAGAACTTCTGACTTCAGCTCTACTGTGGATATAGCATCAGACAAACAGACAACATATTGTTGTACAAGAATATTGAATTTTGGGTAGAACTGGTTCCAGTGAGTCAACACTATACACTAGAATAGAGACATATAGAGATAAACAGCTTACCATTTGTTTCCCATGGTGAAAGATTATTGTTTTACTCTATGAGATGATTTCACTCATGTTTTTAGTTAACTCATCTCTTAAAGCATTCCATCATCATCATCACCATCATCGTTATTATCATCATCATTGTTTTCTTATGTAGCAAAAGCATTAATGCTAATACATGCAAAGCCATTCTATATCCACATCTACATAATGTAAGCCTTGTACTGTGGTTGCCCTCATTCCACAGATTTTGAGGAGCATTGTTGAATGATGTCAGAGAAAATAATTTCTACCACCATCAATGAACGGTGTTTCATACATATACTTGTAGGATCATTCCTCTGATCTTAATCAAAGCCAACCATTGGGGAGCATTTTTGAAGTTTTTTTTTGCCACTATCAACGAATCTTCAGAAGATGGAAGGTGGAAGAATGGTGTTGCATCTGTCCAAAAGAATTTCATGTACTTGTAGGAACTATGCCAATGTATCATGTTGAGGCTATATGGGTGGTCTAAATGACCACCTAGATAGCCTCAACAGGGTATCTTGGCATAGATCCTACAAGTATATGAAATTCTTTGGACAGATGGAATAACTAAAGATGTCAATGCCACACTCCATATCCACATCTACACAATGTAAACAATTTACTATTATTGCCTTCATCCCACTGATCTTAACCAAAGCCAACAATTGGGGATTATTTTTGAATGATGAATGAGAAAGTAATTTCTACCTCATCGATGAAAATCACCTTCAGAAGATGGAAGATGGAAGAATGGTGTTGCATCTGTCCAAAAGAATTTCATGTACTTGTAGGAACTATGCCAATGCACCATGTTGAGGCTATATGGGTGGTCTAAATGACCACCTAGATAGCCTCAACAGGGTATCTTGGCATAGATCCTACAAGTATATGAAATTCTTTTGGACAGATGGAATAACTAAAGATGTCAATGTCACTCTCCAAATCCACATCTAAACAATGTAAGCAATTTACTATTATTGCCTTCATCCCACTGATCTTAACCAAAGCCAACAATTGGGGATTATTTTTGAATGATGAATGAGAAAGTAATTTCTACCTCATCAATGAAAATCACCTTCAGAAGATGGAATATGGAAGAACGGTGTTGCATCTGTCCAACAGAATTTCATATATGTGTAGGATCTATGCCAAGGTACCCTGTTGAGGCTTACTAGGTGGTCTAAATGACTGATTAATTACATTGTAATGACCAGTTATTGTTATTGTTATATATTATAGCAAACCTTTGGTGCTGACCAAAACAAAAGTTCTCTGATGTCTAGCAATTGTTTGACATCCACTTGAGGGACTGGTGCTATTTAGTGCCTATGCTGGTAAATAACAACTTATTGGTGGTGCCTTTATTTGGCAGTTGAGTTTATCCAATGAAAACATAACATAAGTCAACATTTGTAAAAGTTTCATAAACGGAAGAGGCACTTGAGCTTTTCACTATAACTGGTCAACCTCTTCTATGACTGTGCGATGAATAATTTGGTATGGTCACACCATAAAATATTTATACTGTAGAATGGGGGAAACAACAGTCTTTTATTATGAACCTGAAAAGTTAAACCCTCTCATGGCAATCGAGTCATTGAAAAGGAAATAAAAGCTTTCTGAGTGGTATTTGCAAGATATACCATAAAACCGGAGCCCAATATACCCACAAGCACATACATAGGTACTTCAAAAGATATTGCTTCAAATAAAAGTACATCAATGAAAGGCAACAATATGAGTGAATGGGAGAAACAATGTAGGAAACGCTAGTGCATTACAAAGGCTTGTGAAGATCTGTATATTTCTGTTAGGCAGTGATCCAGTAATTATGTCAGTGGATATACATGCTGGATGAGTGGATTATATATATATATATATATATATATATATATATGTCTGTGTTGTGATACATAGAACATAAAAGGTTCAGGTGCTTTTGTAAAATGAGATTGTTTAACTAGCAGAAATCCTGATTAAACCCTTACAGGAGATGCATCCCAATAGTCGATATATTTGCATCTATAAATAAGTTAAATATGACGACTAGAGAGATTGGGGTGTAAATGAGAGCACTTTAGGGACGGTGTAAGTCTGAGCCAATGAAATAATCAGCAAATAGTGTTAAACGGGTTGTTAACCTTCAAATAACTAGTTGTTTTCAGATAGATCACCAGAAATAACAACTTTTTCCAATTGCTTTCTATTTTCTATGTGTCACTGTTTTCCTAATATTGAAGTGTAAAGTGTCATTTTTCACCTTCTAAAGCAGCTCTGGGGGGGGTCGCCGACCCTGTAAACTGTTCTAACTTGATACACTTAGGGGCACATTTACTATTGGATGAATATCGAGGGTTAATTAACCCTCAATATTTGACCCTTGAAGTTAAATCCTTCGACTTCGAATATCGAAGTCGACAGATTTAGCGCAATTCCTTCGATCGAACGATCGAAGGAAAAATCGTTCGAACGATTAAATCCTTCAAATCGAACGATTGGAAGGATTTTAATCCATCGATCGAACGATTTTCCTTCAATCCCAAATTGCCTAGAAAGCCCATAGGCTAACATTGATGCTCAGTAGGTTTTAGGTGGCGAAGTAGGTGGTTGAAGTTTTTTTAAAGAGACAGTACTTCGACTATCGAATGATTGAATAGTCGAACGATTTTTAGTTTGAATCGTTCGAAGTAGAAATCGTAAGGGAAGGTTGAAGTAGCCAATTCGATGGTTGAAGTGGCCAAAAAAATGCTTCGAAATTCGAAGTATTTTTCCTTCTAATCCTTCACTCGAGTAAGTAAATGTGCCCCCAAATTGATACATACAGCTTTTAGAATTGATGCAATAGTTGCTAATACAGTAAAAAATAAATAATGGAGAGTAATTGAAAAAAGTCTTTATTTCTGGGGAACAATCTGAAAAAACTGAACTGAAAAAAAAAGTGTTAGGAAGGAGAACAACCAGATTTTAATCATCATTTATTTATATAGCATTTTAATAGCAGTCTACTACTAAAGCAAAGTACTGGTTACTATGGATAAATGCACTGAAACCATGAAGTACTTATATTAGTAGAACTTGTAGCTAGAAACTGAACACACTAATTCACAATAAACTTCACTCCCCTGGAAAATTCTCCAATAGTGATGGGCGAATAAAAACATTTGTCCCCGGCAATAATTCCGATCCCGGAGACAATTAAAGGTGCCCATTGACTTTAATGCGCGTCACTTTGTCGACTGCTTTGGAATTGTTGCCGGCATCAAAATTTGCGTTTCGCAGAGAGGGAGAAATCCGCCCATCACTACTCTCCAGACAAGTATGAACCCAGCAATATATACTCTAGCTTTCCATCATCTAACAATAACTTCTGTAAGGCAGCCATTGTCCTAGAGAGATCTATCTTGATTTTTCACAACCTTCAGTGGAGGAGGACCTGCTTCCACACTTATATTTTTTGTCTTCTCCACGTTGATGCCTGTTCTGATCCATTTCTTCTCACTTCCCTCCAAATGGGTCATACTATATTTGAGATTCCTTTTGTTTGTCCTCTCCCTGAGCATTGTCACCTCAATTACTCCTTCAACCAATTCCAAATGATTGGTCTATTCAGATAAGATGCTCTTTAACTCTATCCCTAAACTCTTCCTTATACTTTCTGGCATTTTATTGCCTCTCCTGTCCTCTAGCCAGATATAATTTTCTCTTCCACAGGAGCTGTCTGTACATCCTTCTAATGTAATCAAATGCCCCTCTCTTTCATTCTGCTCTGTGGATTCCCTAGTTACACACTCTGACCCCCTCAGACAACTTGTCTCATACGCCGTAACACAGCTTGTGACACCTGGTGACACATTGTCACATACAATAAACCTCATGGCAATTAATCAACCATGCTAAAGTAATTACCCCTGACTGTGACACTAAAATTATCAGGTAGAACGTCGGGTTAGCCACCTAAATAAGCACACTTCTAGATAAGCTGTGTACATTTGAAAGAATCCTTGGGTATCCTTAGTATAGTATATTTTACTGACTGTCCATCAACTGACATAGAAATATCCATGACCAGTAGATTGTAGAAGACACACTTATTTGGGAAGAGATGGAAAGAAGGTTGCAAGGGTGCAGAATTTTGCATTGTGTTGACCAGCTATGAGATTATAAATCAACAGTTTGTTTGATTTTTGGTGCTTCCCAAAAATAAAGTTCTTCAATGTCTAACAGATCTTTGATATCTTCTACACTGGAGGCACCATGAAATA